>NC_029773.3:65032-68417 GCF_000817695.3 Arachis duranensis | reverse complement strand
TCTTCTTATGGATTCAGATTTTGTTTTTTAATTCTGAACTTTTTGTTCTATTTTGATTTGGGGTAATTCAGGTTTAGGGTTGGTTCTGAATTTTTGTTTATTCAATGTTAATGCAGGAAAGGGGAAGGTGAAAGACGAATAATTTGTGGAATTAGTGCACCAAATAAAAATTGTGGAATTAATTTGGTTGTGTTTCTGATTCTATTTGGTTGTATATCTTGATTCAGTTTGGAATTGGTGCACCATTTTTGTAAAATTTTTGGAATTAGTTTGGTTGTGTATCTTGATTTTCTTGATTCAGTTCAGGTTGATTTATTTTGTTAGGTATTGTTGCTGGTTAAATTATTGATTTATTTTGGTAATTTGATTCATTGTTGCTGATTTTGTTCTGTTTGTTGAAGTGTTTGCTGACTTGGTTATTCATTGATGGATTGCTGGCTTGCTGCTGGTTGTTGTTAACTTGTTAATCAATAAATCAATAATTTCAGTTTTATTGTTCTATATATTTGTTGTTTGATTGTTGATTGTTGTTCATTGCTGATTGTTGTTCATTATTTTGTTGTTATTTTTTAAAATTGCTAGTAATTACTTTGCTTTTCATTGTTCATGGTTGATTGTTATTCATTGTTCATTGTTGATTGCTGGTTGTTGTTTATTGTTCATTACTGTTTTTTTAATTATTTGTTCATTACTAATTGTTTAAAATTGTTAGTAATTAGGTTGATGAAGGTAGCTATTTTGTAAAATAGGTCAATGTTGTTCTTTTTAGAAACTCCACAAATTGCTAGTAATTACAAAGCCTTTCTTTAATGGATTGGTCTAATACATTATCTCTGGTTCTATTGTTGCCATGGTTTGGGAGGGTAAAGGTGTTGTTGCAACTGGCCGAAAGTTGATTGGAGCAATAAACCCCTTGGCATCTGAGCCTAGAACTATTCATGGTGGTCTTGCATCGAATGTGCTTTCTATAGATCTTGCCATTCATGGTAACTATTTACTTAAACTCATCTCAATCTAACAGCATAGTTTCGAATGTGCTTTCCATAGATCTTGATCGTAGGTCTCTTAAGTAAATTTTAGGTTGACAAGTACAATGGTTAATCTTTTTTTTTTGAAATAATTGTTCAAATTAATCATAAAATCAAGTGCACTTTAAATAAAGGTTGTAGTGGTCTATGTGTGTGGATCTTTTCTGATTGGAGTATTGGATATGTCAGTAGTAAAATTTTAACATTGTTTGATAAGGTAGTCCCTAGTCCCTAAGAGATGATGGTGAAGATTCACTTGTGACCTGATCAAGTGCTTTTACCAATTATTATTGTTTTTATTATGTAATTGACTTTTGATTTCAGATAGGTTTGCTTGAAGAAGTTTCATTGTTTTGTTGGTGTCGTTGGAGAGGACACCAAGATGTGGCTATCTGTTGCTGGAAATTTGTTTTTATTTTTTGTTGTGTTGACTATTGAACCTTTAAACTTCTTTAATTGTCGTATTTTAATTTCTTTTGTTGTTGAATTTCATTGAATCGAGACTTTTGTTAGTTATGGTGTACTTGTATTCTATAATTTCAATGTTATGACTTTGCATAATAGTATGTGGTTATTTTTTGGTTTGATTGAAAAACCGAAAAAACCGAACCAAACCAAACCGATTTTAATTGGTTTGGTTTGGTTCGGATGACTTTGACAAAAAAACCGAACCAAACCGAACCGCAGTCTAATTAAACGATCGGATTGGATGGCTTTTCCTTCAAAAATCGAACCAAACCGCACCGCGAACACCCCTAGATGATGAGGAGGGAATGGGAAAATTCGGGGAGGGAATGGGAAAATTTCGGGGGGACACTCTTTAATTAGATGCACTTACTTTTCCAATTAGATAATAACATTATAAGACAATACAAACATATCAGTATAAGTTAAAATGAGATTGTACAGTTAAATACATTTCTTTTATTGGTTTTTCTAAAATTAATCATCACATTATTAATAAGAAAAATCCATTTTTTTATTGATTTTTCTAAAATTAATCATCATATTATTAATAAGAAAAATCCACAACGAAGATGAAGATTTCATATTTTATATATAGTAACAATATAACGGAAATGCACACAAACAGACACACACGAAAGTGTTGATTACAAAAAAACTTAACTGGCTATCTAATTTTACATGAAAATTTATGTGAATGGAATTTATTAAAATTTATAAAAATAATAATTACTTAAGAGTTAAGAATGTAACTGTCATGCCATTTAATAAAAATACTTGTATTTATTCAATTTTTGTGATGGATGTTGAATGGTTTGAGTAGTTTTTAAGGTGTGGCAATACAAAAAATTGAACGTCGATGTAATCATTTTTTTGCACCGTATGTATATACATTAAATTAATTATATTCTTAAAAATGGATTTGCTAATATAAATTAAATAATAATAAAGATAATTTATTTAAATAAAATAATTAGCTTTCATATTTAAGCAAATAGAACATAGATACTTTTAGGTCACTCTAAAAAATCGTGACCATAGATACCTTTAGGTCACTCTCAAAAACCGTGACCATAGATACTTTTAGGTCACTTTCAAAAACTGTGACCATAGACCCTTTTAAGTCACCCTTTCAAAAAACCGTGACCATAGACTCTTTTAGGCCACTCACTAAAACCGTGACCATAGACCCCTTTAGGCCACCCCCCAAAACCATGATCATAGACTCTTTTAGGCCACCACCAAAACCGTGACCATAGACCACTTTAGGTCACCCCTCAAAACCGTGACCATAGACCCTTTTAGGTCACCGTTTTTGAAAAACCGTGACCATAGACCCTTTTTAGTCACTGTAAAAAACTGTGACCATAGACCCTTTTAGGCCACCCCCCAAAACCGTGACCATAGACCACTTTAGGTCACCCCTAAAACCGTGACCATAGACCCTTTTAGGTCACCCTTTTTTGAAAAACCGTGACCATAGACCTTTTTTGGTCACTGTAAAAAATCGTTAATAAACCTTACGTGAGTAAGGGTCGATCCCACAGAGATTGTTGGTATGAAGCAAGCTATGGTCACCTTGTAAATCTCAGTTAGGCGGATTAAATGGTTATAGGTTTCGAAAATTAATAATAAGACTACTAAATAAAATAGGATAGAAATACTTATGTAAATCAATAGTGGGAATTTCGGATAGGCGTATGGAGATGCTGTGCTCCTCTTGAATCTCTACTTTCTTATTACATTCATCCAATCCTTCTTACTCCTTTCCATGGCAAGCTGTATGTAGGGCATCACCGTTGTCAATGGCTACATCTCATCCTCTCAGTGAAAATGGTCCTATGCTCTGTCACAGCACGGCTAATCATCTGTCGGTTCTCAATCAGGTTGGA
>NC_029773.3:9610-64255 GCF_000817695.3 Arachis duranensis | reverse complement strand
AAAAACTAATGAAAACATCCCTAAAAGTAGCTTGAACTTACTAAAAACTACCAAAAAAACAATGCCAAAAAGCGTATAAATTATCCGCTCATCACAACACCAAACTTAAATTGTTGCTTGTCCCCAAGCAACTGAAAATGAATTAGGATAAAAAGAAGAGAATATACTATAAATTCCAGAATATCAATGAATATTAATTATAATTAGATGAGCGGGACTTGTAGCTTTTTGCTTCTGAACAGTTTTGGCATCTCACTTTTTCCTTTGAAGTTCTGAATGATTGGCTTCTTTAGGAACTTAGAATTTTAGATAGTGTTATTGACTTTCCTAGTTAAGCATGTTGATTCTTGAACACAGCTACTTATGAGTCTTGGCCGTGGCCCTAAGCACTTTGTTTTCCAGTATTACCACCAGATACATAAATGCCATAGACACATAACTGGGTGAACCTTTTCAGATTGTGACTCAGCTTTGCTAGAGTCCCCAGTTAGTGGTGTCCAGAGCTTTTAGGGATGTTTTCATTAGTTTTTATGCTAAAACTACATTTCTGGACTTTACTATGAGTTTGTGTGTTTTTTTGTGATTTCAGGTATTGTCTGGCTGAAATTGAGGGACCTGAGCAAAACTCTGATAAAAGGCTGACAAAGGACTGCTGATGCTGTTGGATTCTGACCTCCCTGCACTCGAAATGGATTTTCTGGAGCTACAGAACTCCAAATTGCGCGCTCTCAACGGCATTGGAAAGAAGACATCCAGATCTTTCCAGAAATATATAATAGTCCATACTTTATTCGAGATTAAATGACGTAAACTGGCGCTCAACGCCAGTTTCATGCTGCATTCTGGAGTCAAACACCAGAAACAAGTCACGAACCAGAGTTGAACGCCAAAAATACATTACAACTTGGCGTTCAACTCCAAAAGAAGCCTCTGCATGTGTAAAGCTCAAGCTCAACCCAAGCACACACCAAGTGGGCCCCGGAAGTGGATTTCTACATCAATTACTTACTTCTGTAAACCCTAGTAGCTAGCCTAGTATAAATAGGACATTTTACTATTGTATTAGACGTCTTTGACCATTCGGTCTTTTGACCACATATCTGGATTTTAAATCTTTGATCACATTTGGGGGCTGGCCATTCGGCCATGCCTGGACCACCATCACTTATGTATTTTCAACGGTGGAGTTTCTACACACCATAGATTAAGGGTGTGGAGCTTTGCTGTACCTCGAGTTTTAATGCAACTACTACTATTTTCTATTCAATTCTGCTTATTCTTATTCTATGATATTCGTTGCACCTTAACATGATGAATGTGATGATCCGTGACACTCATCATCATTCTCACCTATGAACGCGTGACTGACAACCACTTCCGTTCTACCTTAGACCGGGCGCATATCTCTTGGATTCCTTGATCAGAATCTTCGTGGTATAAGTTAGATTGATGGCGGCATTCATGAGAATCCAGAAAGTCTAAACCTTATCTGTGGTATTCCGAGTAGGATTCAGGGATTGAATGACTGTGACGAGCTTCAAACTCGTGATTGTTGGGTGTGATGACAAACGCAAAAGAATCAAGGGATTCTATTCCGACATGATCGAGAACCGACAGATGATTAGCCGTGCTGTGACAGAGCATTTGGACCATTTTCATTGAGAGGATGGGATGTAGCCATTGACAACAGTGATGCCCTACATACAGCTTGCCATGGAAAGGAGTAAGAAGGATTGGAAGAAGGCAGTAGGAAAGCAGAGATTCAAAAGGAGCATAGCATCTTCATACGCCTATCTGAAATCCCCACCATTGAATTATATAAGTATCTCTATTTTATTTTCTGTTTATTTATTATTATTATTCGAAAACTCCATAACCATTTATTATCCGCCTAACTGAGAATTTTAAGATGACCATAGCTTGCTTCATACCAACAATCTCCGTGGGATCGACCCTTACTCACGTAAAGTTTATTACTTGGACGACCCAGTGCACTTGCTGGTTAGTTGTACGAAGTTGTGAAATTATGTATGGACCATGGTTTTGAGCACCAAGTTTTTGGGGCCATTACCGGAGAATTAATTTCGAACAACAATTTAAGTATGAATCACAATTTCGTCCACCAACGCGTGGCTGGGTGCTTTGTTTTTCAAACCTTATTTAACATACTAGACTGCAAAATAAACTCAACAAATAAAACTAAACATGAAATTAACTTATTTTACCAATATATACAAAAGAGAAAAGTTAAAAGATGTTACCATAGTGGGGTGTCTCTCACCTAGCACTTTTATTTATTATCCTTAAGTTGGACTTTTGGGGAGCTCTCAAGGTGGCTTGTTCTTGAATTCATCCTTGAACTTCCACCAATGCTTGGTCTTCCATTGTGCTTCAAGATTCTCAATTAATTGTACCAATCCTTCATGAAGTTCTCCATAAGCTCGGGGCTTCCAAAATTGATCCACATCTTGTAATCTGGGATCCCAAACTTTATTTTCACACCCATCTTCAAGTTGATCATCATAGTTCAAATTGGGTGGTAGGCACTTTGAATTCTCCTTAAAGCACCAAATTCTCCTCCTACACCCATCCAATTGAGCACTAGTCCAACCTTTGCATCCAATCCTTGAAGCCTCAACCATAACGAGCCTAGATTTACAACGACAACCACTAAACATCATTCTCTTACGGTTCATTCTACAAAGTGCCCTAAGTTGGCTATCCGTTTCAAGTAAACCAAATTCAACTGGGATAATAAAGCTAAGAGTGATAAGTTTTACCCACTGATGACAAGTCATCTTAGGGTAGTTTCACAAGCCTTTTTCCTTCATTTTTACATAGTTTTCATACATTTCTTATGCAATAGGTACGTGTTTGAATAAGAATTTCATGCTTGTCTTGATTCAATCAAACATTGTTAATTTTCTGCATTATCATGAGATTTTTTGTAAGATTTAGTTGATATTATGAATGATACAATATCATATGATTTGGCAAGGCTTTGATGTATGTGTTTGATTCATGATAGATGAAGAGAACCAAAGAAAAGGAAGAAGCAGAGAAGAGTCAGCGACGCGTATGCATATGTGACACGTACGCATGGAATGATGTTTGCAAAAAAGCACGTGTACACATATGTGACCCGTACGCGTGGAAGGAGGATTAGCGTTCATTCAGCAAGAACGCTACGTCCATTACCAAAGAACGCCTGCGACAAAGCGCGGAATTCGGATTTGAAGTTTAGCCATCGACGCGCACGCGTGCATGACGCGTACGCATGGGTGTGGCAATTGGGATGAAGCACGCAAACACGTGAATGAGGCACAGCGTAGATGTGACATTTTGTAACATGTGGGAGGAGCGTTCATTGCATGAACACTACGTTCATTTAGTGAACGCTGCAAGGGACGCGTGCGCATGCATGACGCGTACGCGTCGATGGACCAAAACGCCAGGGACGCGCAAGCGTCTAGCACGCATACGTGTGGGTGCCCGAACGTTCCATTCTCCAAAGGAACGCTACGCTCTCCTGAATGTGAATTTCTGCTCAAATTAACTTCATTCCAAGCCCATTGAAACTTCAATGCAAGCAGAGTCCATTGACACCACTCAAAGGCACAAGAAACAGTTAGAATAGGAATTTCATTTATTTGTAATTTGTTTTCAATTTCAATTTCATTTGTCATTTAGAAAAGCCTATATAAAGGCATCAGTTCCACTTCATTAGCTGGGCTCTCACGGACAGTAGGAGTAGTAGTAGTAGTAGTAGTAGTAGTAGGAGTAGAATAAAAGGCTCTTGTAAACACTTTTACCTTTCTACACTTTTACATTTCAGTATTAAATTCAATTTAGCTTATGCAATTTCAATTTCTGCAATTCTCTTCTTTAATTTCTCTTTCTGAAATTTTACTTTCATGCAATTTAATTTTCCTGCAAGTGTTCTTAGAGCGATGATCCATTAACCCCACTTCATTAGGGGAGGAGCTCTATTATAATTCACATGATTGAGTAAACTTTTTCTTCTCCTCAATTCATCTGTGCAGCTATTGGATAACCTCTGTTTTGATTGATGATTCATTCACTTCGGAAGGGGGTTTGAATCTGTGAATGCTTGTGTGAGCCTCGGAAGAGGAATCATGAGCATTAGAAATGAGGCTCTATCCTTCACTACTCTCTTGATAAACACCATTCGGGAGGAATTGAGATCTTGAGAGTTAGTGTGGCTTATGGATAAGAGACATGCACTTAACCTCTTCTCATGATAATTAGATCAAGGAATTGGCAAGATTGATTGTGATTAGAGAGATTGGAATGCCAAGAAATTGGGATCCAATCAATTTCAATCCGCCATAGATCTACTCATATGATTGAGAAAGGAGTTGAGACCTATTTGAGTCATTGTGGATTATGATATCTCCAATCCCTAGTAAATTTCTCTTTCTGTCACTTATTCTTGCTTTGATTTACTGCTTTCTTTAATTTTCCTGCACCCAATCCTTTTACATTTGATGCGATTTACATTCATCACTTTAAATTCATTACTTATTCTGTCACTTTAATATCATGTCACTCATTTCTACTCAATTCACCACTGTAGCTTGACTAAATTCATCACCTAACTAAAGTTGCTTGATCCAATCAATCCTCGTGGGATCGACCTCACTCTTGTGAGTTTTATTACTTGATGCGACTCAATATACTTGTCGGTGAGTTTGTGTGAAAATCTAATTTTTCAACATCAAATTTTTTTTGCGCCGTTGTCGGGGATTGATTTAGATCGACAATGTTTAAAATTAATGACTTATAATTTATTGTTAGAATTTAAAATAAATAAAATAATTATAAAAAGTTAGGTGATATTATAAAAAAAAAAGTTGATGCTTAAACGTTGTTTTTTGTTTTCACCATATAGATAGATAGCCACAAACAAATTGGTACAAGTTTATTAATTATAACTAAAGAATGTGTTGATACTACATACTTATTGTGTAGTTGTAGTGTGAATTAATTACAATTACAATTTAGAAAGAGGATCCACACTTTTACGGCAAGGTGATAGAGCAGTATGGTTCCTATTTCCTTGTGTTATTGGAAACCCATTCAATGGCATCAGCCACAGCTCTTTGTCGCTCAGCAATGCTATCATCATCCATTAAGTTAAAAGTGACCGTACTGCCCGCCGCGGCACCAACGACGTCTGTTCCTCGCTCCAGTGGCGGTGACGGCATGTCAATGGGTGCAATTCTATTATTGTTATTCCCATCCTGGCCTACTGGGGTTGTTCCTAGGAAGCTGAGGGCAGTTACAACGTCACTGATTAATGGCCTCACTGATGGTTCTTCATTGAGGCACATGGCTGCTACTGCAACTGCTTGGTGTAATGATCTCATTGGGCAGTTTCCTTCTAGAAGGGGATCTGCTAGTTCTGGGTATCTGCTTGGTTCCTTGAATATTGGATATGCCTGTTTTTGTTTCATTTGAATGAATTTTTTTTTTTGTAAAATTTCATGTCCAAATTGGCGGTAAAATTGCTGTTCATGTTCTTAATGAAGTATAACTAAAAAGTGTTTGCATACTTAGTAGTTTATTTTCTAAAAATTGTTACCCTCCTTATTTTTTCTAGACATTATTAATATCTGCTAACTCAAACTTTGTATTTCTCAAAATCAAAATCATTCTACAACTTCGTTTGCATAGCACAATAATCATACAAGCATCGAACCATTATTCTTTCAATTAAAATCCAACAAAATCCAAAGCTGGTTTAGACTTATTCAGGACTATTAAACATTGAAAAATTAAAATATTATATGGATACTAAAATCAGTTATTAAAATCAAACTATCATGTATTTATGTATAAATATATGTATTTTTAATATATATTTTATATTTTAATATTTAGTTTATATTAATAACTAATTTTAGTATATACTTAATATAATTGTAGTTACTATTTATATTTTGCATTTATTTTCTATATATATCCTTTTTCGGATGTTTAAATAAGAATAATGGAAAAAAAGATATCATTTTATTCTAGAAACAAGACTATTAGAAAAGACAAATTAATAAATAAACCAAAAATCAAATCGATGGTAAACAATTTTCTGTTAAAAGTGACCATTTAACAAACTTATCAAAAACACAAAAAGAATATGAATATGGAAACTCACCCAGGCAACTAGATTTTGCTCCCTTGCTGGTCTAGTATTATCAATGGCTCTCCTTCCGGTGATCAATTCGAGCAACACAACACCGAAACTATAGACATCTGATTTTACTGTAAGCTGCCCAGTTCTTTGATACTCGGGAGCGCAGTATCCATAAGTTCCCATCACTCTTGAAGACACATGAGTCTTGTCCCCTGTCGGTCCAAGCTTTGCGAGTCCAAAATCTGATAATTTTGCATTGAAATCCCTATCGAGCAAAATATTTGAGGATTTTAAGTCACGGTAGATCACTGGTGGATTGGCTTTGTCGTGAAGATATTCTAACCCTTTTGCGGCGTGTAATGCTATTTTCATTCTTTTGAACCAATCTAGAGGCTTTTGTTGTGGAAGAAGATCTGCATGAAATAATTTTATGCTAGAATGTTCGTTATAACTTATAATGGTGTTTTATAAGCCAGTGTATTGTTTTTCTTGTTAAGAAAATATGCAATACTGGAAGAAAATTTTCTTCGTTTCTAAAGTATATTTAATTTGGTTTATAAAAAGTAGTTATAATTGATTCATTTTGTAATGTATGTAACTTTCAATTATTATAAATGGAAATGAATAATTGCAATACATATTAAATGTAACAAGAGCATACAAAAATTTCTCTTGCTACTTGTGACTATACATACAATGCAATAATAGCTAGGGAAATATTGAAATAACAAATTCATTCAGAATTAAATTCCCGTAAAATAATGATTTACTATGTATTTAGTTTTATTAAAAAAATTGATACAAATATTTAATCATATTTTTTTTATAAATTAACAAAAATGTTTAATTCAGTCTACTTAGTTTCTTAAGAGTAAAATTATATGAATAAAGTATGGTATTAGATTACTATAATGAACTGTATCAATGGAAACATTACTATTTATTAAAACATTTTAAAATGTGAACAATAAAAATGAGACGAGGAGAGAATCTTACCGAGAAGATGGTCCTCAAGAGATCCCAATGGCATGTACTCGTATACTAATAGTCTTTGATCTCCATCAGCACAATATCCAATTAGATTCACCAGATTCTCATGGTGTAACAAGCTCAACATTAACACTTCCACAAGGAACTCTCTGTTCCCTTGCAATCCATTCCTGTCAAGTTGCTTTACAGCTACTTCCTGTAGTTAATTAATTTAATAATTAATTTCACAATTAGAAATTAATTTTCTTTTCATATAAAAATACTAAATAAATGAATAGAGATTCACCAGTTTTATTATACTTCTATCATTAGTAAATAAATATTTAATAAAATTTTGAAGTGAAAATATATTCAATATACAAAGAAATAATGATCTTACTTGGTTTGTCTTTTCAAGTCGTCCTCTATAAACCCTACCAAATCCACCTTCCCCAATTAGGCACTCCTGCCTGAAGTTCTTTGTAGTAGCAGCTAATTCGCGGAAAGTGAACGTTTGGGCAGCAATGTTATTGCTCCCTGTGTCTTTGTTTAATGTTTTAGGTTCTGTTTGTTGGCCTCCCCTTGCCTTGTTCTGATAATTATTATTATCTGCACAACATTAAAATGAGTATTATACGGCGCATTGTGATCCTTGTGGTGTTATTTTTTTTGAATGTTTGTAACTAAATTTGAGTTCGTTATGGCTATTATAGTCCATTTTAGCGTTGTGGCCCGTTTTGGTTCTCCTGAAGTTAGTCAAGTTACAACCAAAATTAAGTGGAAACTAGAATCTCACTGTAAATTGCTATATGATGTGGTTGTAGACCGTAGTTTAAAACATGGATTGTGTTTGTACATAGTACAACAACAACAAGTCTCACAATGAAAGATAGGCTACATGGATCAAATGGTTTTGTGCTCTATAATAAAAGATTGTAATAATACTTATAATATAGATTTTTTCTAAAAGCCCTCATCGGAAGAAAATTAGGTAGATGATATGATGATGAAAACATATAACATATAACTTTATTTATGTTAATGTTAACGTCCATTCTAGAAATTCTAATACTACGTCCCTTTTTTATACATGATAATTCAAGGTATCTGTTTGTAATAAAATAAACGAAAAAGTATAATAAATCAGGGAAAGTAACGATAAGAAATGACAATTGTATCATATATATCCATGGTACATCAAAATGAATAAACGTTAGGTTCATACTTTGATGATGATGATGATGTTTGGCTAATTCCTTGAGAGGTTGATGAGGCGTTTCTGCTTTATGGTGTTGATCATTATGATCATTCCTCCTTGACCTCTTTTCTGTCTTCTTTTCATGGCTTGAAAAACATGAAAAGCAACTCATTATTTCTCTAACCTCTATTTGATTCAGATATATAACTCAATCTGGAAAACTTAAACAATGAATATATCAAATTATTTGGATCTCTTTTTAAAATCCTAGACTAGAGATCCATAATAATTGCTAGCTGCCTTTCCTCATCTAAATCTCTGTTCTGACAAAAAAAGGTGCTAAAATTTCAAGTTGATTTAAAAATTGGAGAATGAAGAACTTGAAGATCCTATATAGTTTGGACTGTTGGTTTCTTTATCTTAGAAACCATGTAAAAAAGGAAGCACCAAATTAAAACAAAACAAAACAAACAAAACAGACAAAATAGAAAGGGGATCAATGTATTAAAGGACAACCCGATTGAATAAGTAAAATCCAATTATCAATCAACAATATCTAACTAAATTATGTGTTACCAACGTGGACCTAACAACTTATGTAACAAACTGCACTAAAGATTGAAACGGGGAAACCATGGAAGGAGAAGTGGGTCAGGTCAGGTCAAGCCGGTTGATGCAATTTTATGGTTTTAGCGCATAAAATGGCGATGAATGAGGGAATAAGTTGTGGACTTTGGATATGCATGCAAACTGCTATGGAGAGACAAGAAGAAAGAGAGAGATATGAGAGGATTAGAGGTCATGATTTTTTTGAAAGATTCAACAAAAGATCTCAGTATTTTAAAATTACTTTATGTTAATTTATTAAAAATTGATTTTTCATATTATTCTTTCTCTAAATATAGAATTTTTATAGCTTTTGTGTTAATAGTGTAAATACAAATTAAAATTTAAGTAATTACCTAAATCAGTCCAAGGATTTTAAAAGCCAACATTTTAGTCTCCAAGAAAAATTAATACACAGATCAATCTTCAAGATTTTATTCCGGCAGACAAATCAGTCTCCAATTCATTTTCCGGCAGAGTAATTATCCAGATCAGTTCCTAAGGATTCTAAAAATGGACATTTTAGTCCCAAAAAAAAAATTAATATACAGATCAATCCTCAACGTTTTTCTCCGTCAGATATAATGGTCCTCCATCCAAAAAAATTATTATTATTATTATTATTAATTGCACAATAATCATGTACCATAATTTTTTGTATTTTTTGGACAAAAATAATGATAAATTTATTCATTAAATTCTTATGTATGTATTTCTAATATAAAAAGTATATATATATACAACAAGATAATATCCCAAGGTCCAACTTCGCTTGCTTAGGAACTCTAGATGCTTAGCGAGGTGCCTCTCGACCTGCATCTGAAAATAAACAATATATGTATGGAATAAGAACCGGGATTATTAGCATGGTAAAGGTGCCAACGTACATAATGTATAAGGTCCCGGAAAAGCCAGAGGAAATTCTAGAACTCCGACACTCAAAATAAAACTTAAAGGAATAAGCTAAACCAGAATTTAGGCAAACTATCTATGGTTCTCTAGTTCCGAATCTATCCTTAATTCAAAAATTCACCCTTTCCTTTTCCAACCCTCCAAAACACTGGTGTAACTACCCTCGTCCCTCCTCCGCCAGACAAGGAATCTCTCAGTTGCATAGACATACAACACAGACAAAGAAAGCACGTATAAAATGCAATTCCAGCAGGTAGAATATATAGCAAGTAGGCATAGCTAATCAAATAGGCACACCCAAGTAATGCACATTCAATCAAAATAGACAAATGCACATGATGTATGCCTGCCCTATGGTTGATGAGTCTCATCTATCAGTTATGTAGCCAAACCCGACATGTCCATAGCTAGCCCTGGACAGTCCCTTCGTGTGTGCATCCCCAAGAGTCTATGCATATAATCACAATTATTCGATTAACATCTCATTAGGGGAATTTCCAGGGAGTTAAAGTGCCTGGCCACATCTTACGACTTAGGGTCAACAGAGTATCGAGTGTCAACCTAGAGCAAGTGGTGGTAAGCCACTGCATCTACCCAGGAAATCTCGTATCTCAGATAACAAAAATGCAATAAGACATATAATTCATTTGATCTTAAATCAATCATCATTTATCAATCATTATTCATCAATATTGCTTTATTCTCAAAATTGCCCCATTCATTACTTTCATTATCTCATTAAATCAACTATCCCCTCTTTCAACTCTTTCGATATCAATTCTATCTTCTTCCACTCACTAACCCTTACTTCATAACCTAAATCCTAACTAATAAAGCTTAAACAGAGTCTTCACAGATTTAGAAAATTAGAGGAAAGATTGATAGTTCAAAAATAATGAATTTTCATAAAAAATAGTAGTTTCAGAGGTTTACAGGCTTGCCATGAAAGCCAAACAGTGCAAAATAGAGTTTTTGTGTAAAACAGAGTGTTGTGCGTATGCATTATGCATGTGTATGCACGCACCACCCAAACTACGCACACAATAGCAGACCTTTCCATGCTTGTGCGTACGCATCATAGTGTGCATACGCACACTTGCAAAATCCTCAGTGTAAGACTCAAAATTTTTGAAAAAAATCTTATTATGAGCTGATTTCAAATTTATTTATTTATTAGAGATTTTATTTTTAGAAATTACTTCATATTGAGAATAATTAAATTAAGTTTTGATAATTAAAATGAAAATTTTACTTAATTTTATAATTATTGAATAATTTTCTATATTTAAATTATAAGGCTTAGTACTTATAAAAGAAAAAGAATTTTATAAGATTTAGTTTAAATAATAGAGATTTTGGAATTTAACACTTTAATTAAAATTATCAAAATCCCTATTTACCCAAAAAATTCATAATTTCACATTTTTCCCAAATCCTATACTAACCCTAAAAATAAACCACAAACCCTAGCACCCTTTAACCCTAACCCTTCCACGCTGCCATCCTTCATTCCAAAAAAAAAAGAGAGAGAAAGAAACAAAAGAAAGAAAGGGAGGAACAAAGAGGGTGACATGGAAACAGGTAAGAAAGAAAGAAAGAGAAGGGGGAAATGAGAGAGTAGAGAAAGAGAGATAGAGATCGAGGGAGTGAGGGAACGACGGAGGAGAGCAGAGAAGAAGAGGAGGAGTGTCGAGAAGAAGAGGAGGAGACGCCGCATTCTGCTCCATCGACGTCTTCGTAGAGGTCCTCGCTGGCGTCATCTTCATCGCGTGTCACTACCAGCTGTGCCGTTCCCACCGAGCGGCTGAACATGCCACTCCTCGCCGCCGTCCAGCTCGCGTTGCCTCTGTACCGCCAAGCCGCTGCCGTCGAGGGTCCATGCCAGCATCGTCACCACTAAGTTGCTTCGTCGCTGAGCCTCCACGGTCGCCGCTGCTAAGTCGCCAGGAAGAGGGAAATCATGAAGAGAGAAGGATTTTGTATTCGTTGCCACCATTGGGGGGCAGAACCGTCGCGAAGGAGGTTGAGCTCGTCACTGTCGTGCCTCCACCGCCGCAGGTCCATCACTGTCTCCACTGCCTTCACTGAGGCTGATGTCGTCCTCTACCGTTGTGAGCCTCTTCTCCTGCCGTTCAAGGAGCTATCCTCCGTCGCTGTTGAGCCACACTGTGTAACGACCCAATTTATAGTATGTCATGATCATACTAGAAAGTCAGCGCTACTAACTTGTCTTCCTAATTATTATCTATTATTTATTATATGAGCCTGATTCGTTGTAAAAAGCGTAGTTATTTTGCAAGGTACCTTTTTATTTTGAAAATGTTTGGATTAATAAACAGATAATTCATAATCAATTTACAAATGATAACAGATAAAATGGTTATAAACAACCACACATAAATACATCTCAAATAGTTGACAACATTCAGATATCTAGCCTTTATTTAGAGTAAAGATCTTTATTTAGAACACCCCTAGATATAGCTAGATAATAACTATATACATATATATATATATATAACTTCCCAGGTCTTGACCTATTCAAGATGTCCCTAAGCTGGCACCTAGGCTAGCCTAGACTCTATACTCACATAATCCCTCTAAACTACAACAGCTAACTGGAAAGTACGTTCTATGTCTTCAAAACTCAAGTTAGGTGGAATTTCATCAAAGGCAAAAGTTTGTCTACTTCTCTTCTGCACGATCATACATCGTCAAAGAGCATCTCACTAGTACTTTATTAAGTGGCCACATAACAGCAACATTGTGCGGAGGACTTAAGCTAAAGCTTGTCGATAAACATGGTGTAGGTATTGGCTGGCCTCACGGTATACACATATAAACAGAAAATGAGTCTCGCTCTAGACTCAGAAGACTACCCAGAGCGGGATCCTCTTTGCAAAATAGTCATCAGTAGATTACGGAAGGGTCTGAAGGGGGAAGGGAGATAAGGGATAAGAATTGGGGTGTTCTGAGTAGGGTCAGGATTATTAGTTAAGTTCATTAATTTTGTGTTGTTTAGCAGACAAATAGCAAAATACAGAGAAGTAGTACAGATGATACAGATAAATAGGAAAAATAGAGAAAATAGAAAATAGAACACAAACAGTAGAATACAAGAAAATAAAACACAGACACAAAGAATAGAATATAAACAAACAAAGCATACATTCATTCAACAATCATAACAAAGGAAATGCTCAACAAAGTATGATGCATGTCTAGCCCTAGCGCAAGTAATGAGCTCATTTGTCGGTTATATATCCGCTCCCGACTTTCTCCAGAGTCTTTTGACTAGGTAAGGCTTCCCTGTTGGCAATACCCATAACAAGAGTCCTTTAACTTGCAGGGCAGCACTAGCAACCCACTGCAAGAGTCCTTTGACTTGTAGGGCAGAGCTAGTTAACTTATATCTGTCCAACACAATCACTTTAAGAGTCCTTTGACTTACAAGAGCACATACACACTCACCGTAAGAGTCCTTTGACTTATAGGAGCATATGCTAGTTATGTGTTTTCTCGATACCTTTGTAAGATTCCTCTGACTTACAAAAATAGCATTATAGCTAAGTATCCCAGGGAAGCGCTCTCGGTGGTCGCACCACCACCTATCTGACTGCCTCAATGCAGCAGATGAACACACAAATATCTATAGAGTTGCCTTAATGCAACAAATGACCTTTCAACAGGCCCTCTTCTTGTTTTCTATTCTCTTTATCATATTATTCTTTTCTCTTTGTCTTTTTACTCTGCTCTGATTACTCTTTTCTCTTTATCTCTTTAGTCTACTCTGGTTACTCTGTTTTCTGTATCTCTTTACTTTTCTCTGATTTCTCTGTTTAACGTATGTATTTAAAACTTATGTAAATTTCAGTATATATAGTTAGCCTGTCCCATGTATGAGTTTATTAACTCTATACTGAAATAGTTTAACTTTTCATATTATACCTAACCCTAGCTGCAACTCAAGAACTAACTATGTTGCTCCTAGTTCGTTCACTAATCACCATTTACTTCTGTCATTAAAACTTTACCGACTTTTTTTCGATTTTTATCTTTTCTTCAACTTTTTAAATTAATTTATTCTTAATTTTTGAAAAAGTGCAACAAAGAATAATCAACTATTTATTCTTAATTTGTGAACAAGTATAGCAAAAAAAAAGTCAGCTGTCCGGGTTCTAGGGTTTTTCTACGCTTTTCTAGGATATTCCAGGGTTTTTCTAGGGTTTTCTAGGTTTTTTAGGGTTTTTTAGGGTTTTCTATGCTTTTCTAGGATTTTCTAGGGTTTTTCTAGGGTTTTCTAGGTTTTTTAGGGTTTTTCTAGGGTTTTCTAGGATTTTCTAGGGTTTTTGAGGGTTTTTCTAGGGTTTTCTAGGATTTTCTAGGATTTTTCTAGTATTTTCTAGGGTTTTCAAGGGTTTTTTAGGATTTTCTATGGTTTTTGGGGGTTTTCTAGGATTTACTAGGGTTTTCTAGGGTTTTCTAGGATTGTCTAGGGTTTTCGAGGGTTTTTCTTGGTTTTTCTAGGGTTTTTCTAGGGTTTTTTAGGTTTTTTCTAGTATTTTCTAGGGTTTTCGAGAGTTTTTTATGGTTTTCTATGATTTTCGAGGGTTTTCTAGGATTTTCTAAGGTTTTCTAGGGTTTTTCTAGGGTTTTCTAGGGTTTTTTAGTGTTTTCTAGTGTTTTCTAGGGTTTACTACACTTTTCTAGGATTTTCTAGTATTTTTCTAGGGTTTTCTAGGGTTTTCTAGGTATTTTAGGGTTTTTCTAGGGTTTTCTAGGACTTCCTAGGGTTTTCTAGGGGTTTTTAGGATTTTCTAAGGTTTTCGAGAGGTTTTCTAGGGTTTCCTAAGTTTTTCTAGGATTTTTCTAGGGTTTTTCTAGGATTTTCGAGGGTTTTTTAGGGTTTTTCTAATATTTTCTAGGATTTTCGAGAGTTTTTTATGGTTTTCTATGGTTTTCAAAGGTTTTTCTAGGATTTTCTAGGGTTTTCTATGGTTTTTCTACGATTTTCTACGGTTTTTCTAGGGTTTTTCTAGGGTTTTTCTAAGGTTTTCTAGGATTTTCTACGGTTTTCTACGGTTTTTCTAGGGTTTTCGTGGTTTTTTTAGGGTTTTTCTAGTATTTTCTAGGGTTTTCAAGGGGTTTTTAGGGTTTTCTATGGTTTTCGAGGGTTATCTAGTATTTTCTAGGGTTTTCTAGGGTTTTGTAGTATTTTCTATGGTTTTTGAGGGTTTTTTCTACTGTTTTCTAGGGTTTTCTAGGGTTTTCTAGGTTTTTCTAGGGTTTTTAGAGTTTTCGAGGGTTTTTTAGGGTTTTTCTAGTATTTTCTAGGATTTTTGAGAGTTTTTTATGGTTTTCTATGATTTTCGAGAGTTTTTCTAGGATTTTCTAAGGTTTTCTAGGGTTTTTCTAGGATTTTCTAGAGTTTTCTACGCTTTTCTAGGATTTTCTAGGGTTTTCTACGTTTTTTACGATTTTTCTAGGGTTTTCTAGGATTTTCTAGGATTTTCTAGAGTTTTCTACGCTTTTCTAGGATTTTCTAGGTTTTCTAGGGTTTCCTACGTTTTTTACGATTTTTCTAGGGTTTTCTAGGATTTTCTAGCGTTTTTGAGGGTTTTTCTAGGGTTTTCTAGAATTTTCTAAGGTTTTCTAGGGTTTTTCTACGCTTTCTAGGATTTTCTAGGGTTTTTCTAGGATTTTCTAGAGTTTTCTAGGGATTTTAGGGTTTTCTAGGGTTTTCTATGCTTTTCTAGGATTTTTTAGGGTTTTTCTTAGGTTTTCTAGGAGTTTTTAGGTTTTTTAGGGTTTTTCTAGGATTTTCTAGTATTTTCTAGGGTTTTTGAGGATTTTTCTAGGATCTTCTAGGGTTTTCTAGGGTTTTTGAGGGTTTTTTAGGGTTTTTCTAGTATTTTCTAGAGTTTTCAAGGGTTTTTTAGGGTTTTCTATGGTTTTCAAGGGTTTTCTAGGATTCGCTAGGGTTTTCTAGGATTTTCTAGGATTTTCTAGTGTTTTCGAGGGTTTTTCTAGGATTTTCTACGGTTTGCTAGGATTTTCTACGGTTTTCTACGGTTTTTCTAGGGTTTTCGAGGGTTTTTTAGGGTTTTTCTAGTATTTTCTAGGGTTTTCAAGGGTTCTTTAGGGTTTTCTATGGTTTTCGAGGGTTTTCTAGGATTCTCTAAAATTTTCTAGGGTTTTCTAGGGGTTTCTAGGATTTTCTAGGGTTTTCTAGGGTTTTCTAGGGTTTTCTAGGATTTTCTAGGGTTTCCTAGGATTTTCTAGGGTTCTTTAGGGTTTTCTATGGTTTTCGAGGGTTTTGTAAGATTCTCTAGGGTTTTCTAGGGTTTTCTAGGGTTTTCTAGGATTTTCTAGGGTTTTTCTAGGGTTTTCTAGGGCTTTTTTAGGATTTTCTAGGGTTTTCAAGGATTTTTTAGAATTTTCTATGTTTTTTGAGGGTTTTCTAGGATCTTCTAGGGTTTTCTAGGGTTTTCTAGGATTTTCTAGGGTTTTCTAGGTTTTTCTAGGGTTTTCTAGATTTTTCTAGGGTTTTTCTAGGGTTTTTTAGGGTTTTTCTAGTATTTTCTAGGATTTTCGAGAGTTTTTTATGGTTTTCTATGGTTTTCGAGGGTTTTTCTAGGATTTTCTGAGGTTTTCTAGGGTTTTTCTAGTATTTTCTAGGATTTTCGAGAGTTTTTTATGATTTTCTATGGTTTTTGAGGGTTTTTCTAGGATTTTTTATGGTTTTCTAGGGTTTTTCTAGGGTTTTCTAGGATTTTTATGATTTTCTAGTGTTTTCTAGGGTTTTCTACACTTTTCTAGGATTTTCTAGTATTTTTCTAGGGTTTTCTAGGGTTTTCTAGTTTTTTAGGGTTTTTCTAGGTTTTTTAGGATTTTCTAGGGTTTTCTAGGTGTTTCTAGGATTTTCTAAGGTTTTCGAGAGGTTTTCTAGGGTTTCCTAAGTTTTTCAAGGGTTTTTCTAGGATTTTCGAGGGTCTTTTAGGATTTTTCTAGGATTTTCTAATGTTTTCTAGGTTTTTTCTATGGTTTTCTACAGTTTTTCTAGGGTTTTTCCAGTGTTTTTATAGGATTTTTCTATGGTTTTCTAGGATTTTTTACGGTTTTCTACAGTTTTTCTAGGGTTTTCGAGGGTTTTTTATGGTTTTTCTAGTATTTTCTAGGGTTTTCAAGGGTTTTCTATGGTTTTCGAGGGTTTTCTAGTATTTTCTAGGGTTTTCTAGGGTTTTGTAGAATTTTCTAGGGTTTTCTAGGGTTTTGTAGAATTTTCTACGGTTTTCGAGGGTTTTTCTAGTATTTTCTAGGATTTTTGAGAGTTTTTTATGGTTTTCTATGATTCTGGAGGGTTTTTCTAGGATTTTCTAAGGTTTTCTAGGATTTTCTAGGATTTTCCAGGGTTTTCTACACTTTCCTAGGATTTTCTAGGGTTTTTTAGGGTTTCCTACGTTTTTTACGGTTTTTCTAGGGTTTTCTAGGATTTTCTAGCGTTTTTAGGGTTTTTCTAGGGTTTTCGAGAGTTTTTTAGGGTTTTCTATGGTTTTCGAGGGTTTTTCTAGGATTTTCTAAGGTTTTCTAGGGTTTTTCTACGCTTTTCTAGGATTTTCTAGGGTTTTTCTAGGATTTTCTAGGGTTTTTTAGGGTTTTCTATGCTTTTCTAGGATTTTCTAGGGATTTTCTAGGGTTTTCTAGGGTTTTTCTAGGATTTTCTAGTATTTTCTAGGGTTTTTGAGGGTTTTTCTAGGATTTTCTAGGGGTTTTGAGTGTTTTTCTAGTATTTTCTAGGCTTTTCAAGGATTTTTTAGGGTTTTCTAGGATTTTCTAGGGTTTTCTAGGGTTTTCTAAGATTCTCTAAGGTTTTCGAGGGTTTTTCTAGGGTTTTCTAGGTTTTTCTAGGATTTTCTAGGGTTTTCTACGCTTTTCTACAATTTTCTAGTGTTTTTCTAGGGTTTCCTAGATTTTTTAGGATTTTTCTAGGGTTTTCTAGGATTTTCTAGGGTTTTTGAGGGTTTTTCTAGGGTTTTTGAGAGTTTTTTAGGGTTTTCTATGATTTTTGAGGGTTTTTCTAGGATTTTCAAAGGTTTTCTAGGATTTTTCTACGCTTTTCTAGGATTTTCTATGGTTTTTCTAGGGTTTTCTAGGGTTTTTTAGGATTTTTGAGGGTTTTTCTAGCGTTTTCTAGGATTTTCTAGGGTGTTTCTAGGTTTTTCATGGGTTTTTAGGGTTTTCTATGGTTTTCGAGGGTTTTCTAGGATTCTCTAGGGTTTTCTAGAGTTTTCTAGGATTCTCTAGGGTTTTCGAAGGTTTTTTTAGGGTTTTCTAGGGTTTCCTAAGTTTTTCTAGGGTTTTCGAGGGTTTTTTAGGGTTTTTCTAGTATTTTCTGAGATTTTCGAGAGTTTTTTATGGTTTTCTATGGTTTTCGAGGGTTTTTCTAAGATTCTCTACGGTTTTCTAGGATTTTCTACGGTTTTCTACGATTTTTCTAGGGTTTTTGAGGGTTTTTTAGGGTTTTTCTAGTATTTTCTAGGGTTTTCAAGGGTTCTTTTGGGTTTTCTATGGTTTTCGTGGGTTTTCTAGGATTTTCTAGGATTTTCTAGGGTTTTGTAGGATTTTCTATGGTTTTCGAGGGTCTTTCTAGGGTTTTCTAGGTTTTTCTAGGGTTTTTAGGCTTTTCAAGGGTTCTTTAGGATTTTTCTAGTATTTTCTAGGATTTTCGAGAGTTTTTTATTGTTTTCTAATATTTTTTAGGGTTTTTCTAGGATTTTCTAAGGTTTTCTAGGGTTTTTCTAGGGTTTTCTATGGTTTTCTAGGATTTTCTAGGGTTTTCTACGCTTTTCTAGTATTTTCTAGGGTTTTTCTAGGGTTTCCTAGGTTATTAGGGTTTTTCTAGGATTTTCTAGGATTTTCGAGCGGTTTTGAGGGTTTTTCTAGGGTTTTCGAGAGTTTTTTAGGGTTTTCTATGGTTTTCGAGGGTTTTTCTAAAATTTTCTAAGGTTTTCTAGGATTTTTCTAGGGTTTTCTAGGATTTTCTAGGGTTTTCTACGTTTTTCTAGGATTTTCTAGGGTTTTTCTAGGGTTTTCTAGGGTTTCCTAGGTTTTTTAGGATTTTTCTAGGGTTTTCTAGGATTTTCTAGGGTTTTGAGGGTTTTTCTAGGGTTTTCGAGAGTTTTTTAGGGTTTTTTATGGTTTTCGAGGGTTTTTCTAGGATTTTCTAAGGTTTTCTAGGGTTTTTCTACGCTTTTCTAGGATTTTCTAGGGTTTTTCTAGGATTTTCTAGAGTTTTCTAAGATTTTTTAGGGTTTTCTAGGGTTTTCTATGCTTTTCTAGGATTTTCTAGGGTTTTTCTAGGATTTTCTAGGGTTTTTCTAGGGTTTTTGAGGGTTTTTTAGGATTTTTCTAGTATTTTCTAGGGTTTTCAAGGGTTTTTTAGGATCTTCTATGGTTTTCAAGGGTTTTCTAGGATTTCCTAGGGTTTTCTAGGTTTCCTAGGATTTTCTAGGGTTTTCAATGATTTTTCTAGGGTTTTCTAGGTTTTTTTAGGGTTTTCTACGCTTTTCTAGGAATTTCTAGGGTTTTCTAGGGTTTCCTCGATTTTTTTGGGTTTTTCTAGGGTTTTCTAGGATTTTCTAGGGTTTTCGAGGGTTTTCTAGGTTTTTTAGGGTTTTTCTAGGGTTTTCGAGAGATTTTTAGGGTTTTCTATGGTTTTCGAGGGTTTTTCTAGGATTTTCTAAGGTTTTCTAGGGTTTTTCTACGCTTTTCTAGGATTTTCTAGGGTTTTCTAGGGTTTTCTAGGATTTACTAGGGTTTTCGAGGGTTTTCTAGGTTTTTTAGGATTTTTCTAGGGTTTTCTAGGGTTTTTGAGGGTTTTTCTAGGGTTTTCGAGAGTTTTTTAAGGTTTTCTATGGTTTTCGAGGGTTTTTCTAGGATTTTCTAAGGTTTTCTGGGGTTTTTCTACGCTTTTCTAGGATTTTCTAGGGTTTTTCTAGGGTTTTCTAGGGTTTTCTAGGGTTTTTTAGGGTTTTTTAGGGTTTTTCTAGGGTTTTCTAGGATTTTCTAGGGTGTTTCTAGGTTTTTCGAGGGTTTTTTAGGGTTTTTCTAGTATTTTCTAGGGTTTTCAAGGGTTTTTAGGGTTTCCTATGGTTTTCGAGGGTTTTCTACGATTCTCTAAGGTTTTCTAGGATTTTCTAGGGTTTTCGAGGGTTTTTCTAGGGTTTTCTAGGGTTTCCTAAGTTTTTCTAGGGTTTTCGAGGGTTTCTCTAGGATTTTCTAGGGTTTTTCTAGGATTTTCTAGGGGTTTCTAGGTTTTTTAGGGTTTTTCTAGGGTTTTCTAGGATTTTCAAGGGTTTTTGCGGCTTTTTGTAGGATTTTCTAGCATTTTTCTAGGGTTTTCGAGGGTTTTTTAGGGTTTTTCTAGTATTTTCTAAGGTTTTCAAGGCTTTTTAGGGTTTTCTATGGTTTTCAAGGGTTTTCTAGGATTTCCTAGGGTTTTCTAGGGTTTTTCTAGGATTTTCTAGGGTTTTGGAGGTTTTTCTAGGGTTTTCTAAGTTTTTCTAGGGTTTTTCTAGGGTTTTCGAGGGTTTTTTAGGGTTTTTCTAGTATTTTCTAGGATTTTCGAGAGTTTTTTATAGTTTTCTTTGGTTTTCGAGGGTTTTTCTAAAATTTTCTAAGGTTTTCTAGGGTTTTTCTAGGGTTTTCTAGGGTTTTTAGGGTTTTCTAGGATTTTCTAGGGTTTTCTATGCTTTTCTAGGATTTTCTAGTGTTTTTCTAGGGTTTTCTAGGGTTTTCTAGGTTTTTAGGGTTTTTGTAGAGTTTTCTAGGGTTTTCTAGGGTTTTCAAGGGTTTTTTAGGGTTTTCTATGGTTTCCGAGGGTTTTCTAGGATTCTCTAGGTTTTTCTAGGATTTTCTAAGATTTTCTAGGGTTTTCGAGAATTTTCTAGGGTTCTCTAGGGTTTTCTAGGTTTTTCTAGAGTTTTTAGGGTTTTTCTAGTATTTTCTAGGATTTTCGAGAGTATTTTATGGTTTTTTATGATTTTCGAGGGTTTTTCTAGGATTTTCTAAGGTTTTCTATGGTTTTTCTAGGGTTTTCTAGGGTTCTTTAGGGTTTTCTAGGCTTTTCTAGGATTTTCTAGGGTTTTTATAGGGTTTTCTAGGGTTTCCTAGGTTTTTTAGGGTTTTTCTAGGATTTTCTTGGATTTTCTAGGGTTTTTCTAGGGTTTTCGAGAGTTTTTTAGTGTTTTGTATGGTTTTCGAGGGTTTTTCTAGGATTTTCTGTTGTTTTCTAGGATTTTATAGTGGTTTTGAGGGTTTTTCTAGAGTTTTCTAGGATTTTCGAGGTTTTTTAGAGTTTTTCTAGTATTTTCTAGGGTTTTCAAGGTTTTTTAGGGTTTTCTATGGTTTTCAAGGGTTTTCAAGGATTTTCTAGGGTTTTCTAGGGTTTTCTAGTGTTTTCTAGTCTAGTGTTTTCGAGTGTTTTTCTCGGATTTTTCTAGGGCTTTTGAGGGTTTTTTAGAGTTTTTCTAGTATTTTCTAGGATTTTCGAGAGTTTTTTTATAGTTTTCTATAGTTTTCGAGAGTTTTTCTAGGATTTTCTAAGGATTTCTAGGGTTTTTCTAGGGTTTTCTAGGGTTTTTTAGGGTTTTCTAGGGTTTTCTAGGGTTTTCTACGCTTTTCTAGGATTTTCTAGTGTTTTTCTAGGGTTTTCTAGGGTTTTCTAGGTTTTTTAGGATTTTTCTAGGGTTTTCTAGGATTTTGTAGTGTTTTTGAGGGTTTTCTAGGATTTTCTAGGGTTTTTCTAGGGTTTTCGAGGGTTTTTTAGGGTTTTTCTAGTATTTTCTAGGATTTTCGAGAGTTTTTTATGGTTTTCTATGATTTTCTACGGTTTTTCTAGGATTTTCTATGGTTTTCTAGGATTTTCTACGGTTTTCTACAGTTTTTCTAGGGTTTTCGAGGGTTTTTTAGGGTTTTTCTAGTATTTTCTAGGGTTTTCAAGGGTTTTTTAGGGTTTTCTATGCTTTTCGAGGGTTTTCTAGGGTTTTTTAGATTTTTCTAGGGTTTTTAAGGTTTTCGAGGGTTTTTTAGGGTTTTTCTAGTATTTTCTAGGATTTTATAGAGTTTTTTATGGTTTTCTATGATTTTCGAGGGTTTTTCTAGGATTTTCTAAGGTTTTCTAGGGTTCTTCTAGGGTTTTCTAGGGTTTTCTACGCTTTTCTAGGATTTTATAGGGTTTTTCTAGGGTTTTCTAGGGTTTGCTAGGTTTTTTAGGGTTTTTCTTGGATTTTCTAGGGTTTCTGAGGGTTTTTCTAGGGTTTTCGAGAGTTTTTTAGGGTTTTCTATGGTTTTCGAGGATTTTTCTAGGATTTTCTAAGGTTATCTAGGGTTTTTCTACGCTTTTCTAGGATTTTCTAGGGTTTTTCTAGGGTTTTTTAGGATTCTCTATGCTTTTCTAGGTTTTTTAGGGTTTTTCTAGGGTTTTCTAGGATTTTCAAGGGTTTTTGAGGGTTTTTCTAGGATTTTTCTAAGGTTTTCGAGTATTTTTTAGGATTTTTCTAGTATTTTCTAGGGTTTTCAAGGCTTTTTAGGGTTTTCTATGGTTTTCAAGGGTTTTCTATGATTTTATAGGGTTTTCTAGGGTTTTTCTAGGATTTTCTAGGGTTTTGGAGGGTTTTTCTAGGGTTTTCTAAGTTTTTCTAGGGTTTTTCTTGGGTTTTCGAGGGTTTTTTAGGGTTTTTCTAGTATTTTCTAGGATTTTCGAGAGTTTTTTATAGTTTTCTTTGGTTTTCGAGGGTTTTTCTAAAATTTTCTAAGGTTTTCTAGGGTTTTTCTAGGGTTTTCTAGGGTTTTCTAGGCTTTTCTAGAATTTTCTAGTGTTTTTCTAGGTTTTCTAGGGTTTTCTAGGTTTTTTAGGGTTTTTCTAGAGTTTTCTAGGATTTTCTAGGGTTTTTGAGAGTTTTCTAGGATTTTTTAGGGTTTTTCTAGGGTTTTCGAGGGTTTTTTAGGGTTTTTCTAGTATTTTCTACGGTTTTCAAGGGTTTTTTAGGGTTTTCTATGGTTTTCGAGGGTTTTCTAGGATTTTCTAGGGTTTTCTAAGATTTTCTAGGGTTTTCGAGAGTTTTCTAGGGTTCTCTAGGGTTTTCTAGGTTTTCTAGGGTTTTTAGGGTTTTCGTGGATTTTTTAGGGTTTTTCTAGTATTTTCTAGGATTTTCGAGAGTTTTTTATGGTTTTCTATGATTTTTGAGGGTTTTCTAGGATTTTATAAGGTTTTCTAGTATTTTTCTAGGGTTTTCTAGGGTTTTTTAGGGTTTTTTAGGCTTTTCTAGGATTTTCTAGGGTTTTTGTAGGGTTTTCTAGGGTTTCCTAGGTTTTTTAGGGTTTTTCTAGGGTTTTCTTGGATTTTCTATGGTTTTTGAGGGTTTTTCTAGGGTTTTCGAGAGTTTTTTAGTGTTTTGTATGGTTTTCGAGGGTTTTTCTAGGATTTTCTAGGGTTTTCTAGGATTTTATAGGGGTTTTGATGCTTTTTCTAGAGTTTTCTAGGATTTTCGAGGTTTTTTAGAGTTTTTCTAGTATTTTCTAGGGTTTTCAAGGATTTTCTAAGGTTTTCTAGGGTTTTCTAGGATTTCCTAGGGTTTTGAGGGTTTTTCTAGGTTTTTCGAGAGTTTTTTAGGATTTTGTATGGTTTTCAAGGGTTTTTCTAGGATTTTCTAAGGTTTTCTAGGGTTTTTCCAAGCTTTTCTAGGATTTTCTAGGGTTTTTTTTTTGTTTTTCTAGGGTTTTCTTTGCTTTTCTAGGATTTTCTTGGGTTTTTCTAGGGTTTTCTAGGGTTTTCGAGGTTTTTTAGGATTTTTCTAGGGTTTTCTAGGATTTGATAGGGTTTTTGAGGGTTTTTCTAGGATTTTCTAGGGTTTTTCTAGGGTTTTCGAGGGTTTTTTATGGTTTTTCTAGTATTTTCTAGGGTATTCAAGGGTTTTTTAGGATTTTCTATGGTTTTTCGCTAGGGTTTTCTAAGATTTTCTAGGGTTTTCGAGGGTTTTTCTAGAGTTTTCTAGGTTTTTTCTTGGGTTTTCGAGGGTTTTTTAGGGTTTTTCTAGTATTTTCTTGAATTTTTTAGAGTTTTTTATGGTTTTCGAAGATTTTTCTAGGATTTTCTAAGGTTTTCTAGAATTTTTCTAGGGTTTTCTAGGGTTTTTAAGGTTTTCTAGGATTTTCTAGGGTTTTTAGGGTTTTTCTAGGGTTTTCTAAGGTTTTCTACGATTTTCTAGGGTTTCCTAGGGTTTTTAGGGTTTTTCTAGGATTTTCTAGGGTTTTTGAGGGTTTTTCTAGGGTTTTTGAGAGTTTTTTAAGGTTTTGTATGGTTTTCGAGGGTTTTTCTAGGACTTTCTAAGGTTTTCTAGGGTTTTTCTACGCTTTTCTAGGGTTTTTCTATGCTTTTCTAGGATTTTCTAGGGTTTTTCTTGGGTTTTCTAGGGTTTTTTAGGGTTTTTGAGGGTTTTATTGGGTTTTCTAGGATTTTTTAGGGATTTCTGAGGGTATTCTTGGATTTTCTAGGTTTTTCTAGGAGTTTTCTAGGGTTTTCTATGGTTTTCTATGATTTTCTAGGATTTTCTAGGGTTTTTCTAGGATTTTCTAGGGTTTTCAAGGGTTTTCGAAGGTTTTTCTAGGATTTTCAAGGGTTTTCAAGGGTTTTTTAGGGTTGTCGAGGGTTCTTTAGGGTTTTCGAGGTTTTTTAGGGTTTTTCTAGTATTTTCTAGGATTTTCGAGAGCTTTTTAGGGTTTTCTATGGTTTTCGAGGGTTTTTCTAGGATTTTCTAAGGTTTTCTAGGGTTTTTGTAGTGTTTTCTCGGGTTTTCTAGGATTTTCAAGGGTTTTCGAAGATTTTCTTGGGTTTTTTAGGGTTTTCTAGGGATTTTTGAAGGTTTTTTAGGAGTTTTCTAAAGTTTTCTACGCTTTTCAAGGGTTTTTCTAGGGTTTTCTATGGATTTATAGGGTTTTCTATGGTTTTCTTAGGGTTTTCAAGAGTTTTTTAGGGTTTTCTATAGTTTTCGAGGATTTTTCTAGAATTTTCTAGGGTTTTCTAGAGTTTTTCTTGGGTATTCTAGGATTTTCAAGGATTTTCTATGATTTTCTTGGATTTTTTAGGGATTTCTAGGGATTTCTGAGGGTTTTTTAGAGTTTTCTAGGCATTTCTGATGGTTTTTTAGGATTTTCTAGGAGTTTTCTTGTGTTTTCTATGGTTTTTTACGATTTTCAAGGATTTTCTAGGGTTTTCTTTGGATTTATAGGGTTTTCTATGGTTTTCTTAAGGTTATCTAGGATTTTCGAGAGTTTTTTAGTGTTTTTTATGGTTTTCGAGGGTTTTTCTAGGATTTTCTAGGGTTTTTTAGGGTTTTTGAGGGTTTTTCTAGGGTTTTCTAGAGTTTTCTAGGATTTTTTAGGGTTTTTCTAGGATTTTCGAGGGTTTTTTAGGGTTTTTCTAGTATTTTCTAGGGTTTTCAAGGGTTTTTAAGGTTTTCTATGGTTTTCGAGGGTTTTCTAGGATTCTCTAGCGTTTTCTAGGATTATCTAGGGTTTTCGAGGTTTTTCTAGGGTTTTCTAGGGTTTTCTAGGTTTTTCTAGGGTTTTTCTAGGGTTTTCTAGGGTTTTTTAGGGTTTTTCTAGTATTTTCTAAGATTTTCGAGAGTTTTTTATGGTTTTCTATGGTTTTCGAGGGTTTTTCTAGGATTTTCAAAGGTTTTCTAGGATTTTCTAGGGTTTTCTAAGGTTTTTTAGGGTTTTCTAGGGTTTTCTAGGATTTTCTACGCTTTTCTAGGATTTTCTAGTGTTTTTCTAGGGTTTTCTAGTGTTTTTCTAGGGTTTTCTAGTGTTTTCTAGGTTTTTTAGGGTTTTTCTAGGGTTTTCTAGGATTTTCTAGGGTTTTTGCGGGTTTTCTAGGATTTTTTAGGGTTTTTCTAGTGTTTTCGAGGTTTTTTAGGGTTTTTCTAGTATTTTACAGGGTTTTCAAGGGTTTTTTAGGGTTTTCTATGATTTTCGAGGATTTTCTAGGATTTTCTAGGGTTTTCGAGGGTTTTTCTAGAGTTTTCTAGGGTTCTCTAGGGTTTTCTAGGTTTTTCTAGGGTTTTTAGGATTTTCGAAGGTTTTTTAGGGTTTTTCTAGTATTTTCTAGGATTTTTGAGAGTTTTTTATGGTTTTTTATGATTTTTGAGGGTTTTTATAGGATTTTCTAAGGTTTTCTAGGATTTTTCTAGGATTTTTCTAGGGTTTTCTAGGGTTTTTTAGGGTTTTCTAGGGGTTTCTATGCTTTTCTAGGATTTTCTAGGGTTTTTTTAGTGTTTTCTAGGGTTTTCTAGGTTTTTTATGATTTTTCTAGGGTTTTCTTAGATTTTCTTGGGTTTTTGAGGGTTTTTCTAGGGTTTTTTAGGATTTTCTAGGGTTTTTCTAGGGTTTTCGAGGGTTTTTTAGGGTTTTCTAGTATATTCTAGGGTTTTCAAGGGTTTTTTAGGGTTTTCTATGGTTTTTGAGGGTTTTCTAGGGTTTTCTAGGAATTTCTAGGGTTTTCGAGGGTTTTTCTAGGGTTTTTTAGTGTTTTTCTAGTATTTTCTAGGATTTTCGAGAGTTTTTCATGGTTTTTTATGGTTTTCGAGGGTTTTTCTAGAATTTTCTAAGGTTTTCTAGGGGTTTTCTAGGTTTTTCTAGGGTCTTCTACGCTTTTCTAGGATTTTCTAGTGTTTTTCTAGGGTTTTCTAGGGTTTTCTAGGTTTTTTAGGGTTCTTCTAGGGTTTTCTAGGATTTTCTAGGGTTTTTGAGAATTTTTCTAGGGTTTTCTAGAATTTTCTAGGGTTTTTCTAGGATTTTCAAGGGTTTTTTAGGGTTTTTCTAGTATTTTCTAGGGTTTTCAAGGGTTTTTTAGGGTTTTCTATGGTTTTCGAGGGTTTTTTAGGATTTTCTAGGGTTTTCTAGGGTTTTTCCGGATTTTCTAGGATCTTCTAGGGTTGTCGAGGGTTTTTCTAGGGTTTTCTAGGGTTCTCTAGGATTTTCTAGGTTTTTCTAGGGTTTGTAGGGTTTTCGAGGATTTTTTAGGGTTTTTCTAGTATTTTCTAGGATTTTCGAGAGTTTTTTATGGTTTTCTATGATTTTCAAGGGTTTTTCTACGATTTTCTAAGGTTTTCTAGGGTTTTTCTAGGGTTTTCTAGGATTTTTTAGGGTTTTCTAGGATTTTCAAGGGTTTTCTACGCTTTTCTAGGGTTTTTCTAGGATTTCCTAGGTTTTTTAGGGTTTTTCTAGGGTTTTCTAAGATTTTTTAGTGTTTTTGAGGGTTTTTCTAGGGTTTTCTAGAGTTTTTTTGGATTTTTTATGGTTTTCGAGGGTTTTTCTAGGATTTTCTAAGGTTTTCTAGGGTTTCTCGAGGGTTTTCTTGGGTTTTCTAGGATTTTCAAGGGTTTTCGAAGATTTTCTTGGGTTTTTTAGGGTTTTCTAGGGATTTCTGAGGGTTTTTTATGGTTTTCTAGAAATTTTTGAGGGTTTTTTAGGTTTTTCTAGGAGTTTTCTTGTGTTTGCTATGGTTTTCTACGATTTTCTAGAATTTTCGAGGGTTTTTCTAGGGTTTTCTATGATTTTCTTAGAGTTTTCTACGGTTTTCGAGAGTTTTTTAGGACTTTCTATAGTTTTCGAGGGTTTTTCTAGGATTTTCTAGGATTTTCTAGGGTTTTGAGGATTTTTCTAGGATTTTCTAGGGTTTTCTGGGATTTTCTAGGGTTTTTCTAGGGTTTTCGAGGATTTTTTAGGGTTTTTCTACTATTTTCTAGGGTTTTCAAGGGTTTTTTAGGGTTTTCTATGGTTTTCGAGGGTTTTCTAGGATTTTTTAAGGTTTTCTTGGGTTTTCTAAGATTTTCTAGGGTTATCGAGGGTTTTTCTAGTAATTCCTAAGTTTTTCTAGGGTTTTTCTAGGATTTTCGAGGGTTTTTTACGCTTTTCTAGTGTTTCCTAGGTTTTCCTAGGTTTTTCTAGGGTTTTTTACGCTTTTCTAGGATTTTCTAGGGTTTTTCTAGGGTTTTCTAAGATTTTCTAGGGTTTTGAGGGGTTTTCTACGGTTTTTAAAGTTTTCTAGGGTTTTCGAGGGTTATTTTAGGGTTTTTCTAGTATTTTCTAGGATTTTCGAGTGTTTTTTAGCGTTTTCTATGGTTTTTGAGGGTTTTTCTTGGATTTCCTAAGGTTTTCTAGAGTTTTCTTGGGTTTTCTAGGATTTTCTAGGGATTTCTGAGGGTAGTCTAGGATTTTCTAGGTTTTTCTAGGTGTTTTTTAGGGTTTTCTATGATTTTCTACGCTTTTCTAGGATTTTCTCGGGTTTTTCTAGGATTCTCTAGGGTTTTCTAGGGTTTTCTAGGATTTTCTAGGGTTTTCGAGGGTTTTTCTAGGGGTTTTCTAGGGTTTTCTAGGTTTTTCTAGGGTTTTTCTAGGATTTTCGAGGGTTTTTTTGGGTTTTTCTAATATGTTTTAGGATTTTCGAGAGTTTTTTAGGATTTTCTATGGTTTTTGAGGGGTTTTCTAGGATTTTCTAAGATTTTCTAGGGTTTTTCTAGGTTTTTTTAGGTTTTCTAGGATTTTCAAGGACTTTCTATGAGGGTTTTTTAGGTTTTCTAGGGATTTTTGAGGGTTTTTTAGGGTTTTATAGGGATTTTTAGGTTTTCTTGGATTTTTTAGGGATCTCTAGGGATTTCTGAGGGTTTTTTAGGGTTTTCTAGGGATTTCTTGGTTTTTCTATGGTTTTCTACAACTTTCTAGGATTTTAGAGGGTTTTTCTAGGGTTTTCTAGGGTTTTCTTCGGATTTATAGTGTCTTCTATTGTTTTCTTAGGGTTTTCTAGGGTTTTCGAGAGTTTTTTAGGTTTTCTATGGTTTTCGAGGGTTTTTCTAGGATTTTCTAGAGTTTTCTAGGATTTTCTAGGGTTTTTAGGGTTTTTCTAGGGTTTTCTAGGATTTTCTAGGGTTTTTCTAGGGTTTTCGAGGGTTTTTTACGGTTCTTCTGGTATTTTCTAGGGTTTTCAAGGGTTTTTTAGGGTTTTCTATGGTTTTCGAGGGTTTTTAGGGTTTTCTATGGTTTTCAAGGGTTTTCTAAAATCTTCTAGGGTTTTCTAGGGTTTTCTAGGATTTTCTAGGGTTTTTGAGGGTTTATTAGGGTTTTTGAGCGTTTTTCTAGTGTTTTCAAGGGCTTTCTAGGGTTTTCTACGATTTTCTAGGGTTTTCCAATATTTTCTACGATTTTCTAATGTTTTTCTATTATTTTCTAGGGTTTTCTAGGATTTTTAGTATTTTCTAGGGTTTTTTAGTGTTTTTCTAGGATTTTCAAGGGTTTTTTTAGGGTTTTCTATATTTTTCTAGTTTTTTTTAGGGTTTTTCTAGGGTTTTCCAGGGATCTCTATGGATTTCTAGGGTTTTCATAGGGTTTTCAAGGGTTTTCTAGGGGGTTTTCTAGGAACTTCGAGGGATTTTTAGGATTTTTTAGGATTTTCTGAGGCTTTCTAGGGTTTTTCTAGGGTTTTCTAGGAACTTCTAGGGATTTCTAAGATTTTTTTAGTGTTTTCTAAGATTTTTGAATGTTTTTCTAGGGATTTCTATGGTTTTTATAGGGTTTTCTAGGATTTTCTTAGGGTTTTTTAGTATTTTTTAGCACTTTCTATGATTTTTCTAAGGTTTTTTATGGTTTTTTTTAGGATTTTCTAGAGGTTTTTAGTGTTTTCTAGGGATTTCTAGGCTTTTTATAGAATTTTCTATGGTTTTCTTAGAGTTTTCTTGGGCATTCTAGGGTTTTTTAGATTTTTCTAAGATTTTTGGGGGTTTTCTTAGGATTTTTTAGGGTTTTCTCGGGTTTTATTAGATTTTTCTAAGATTTTTAAGGTTTTCTAGAGTTTTCTATAATTTTTTAGGGTTTTCTAGAGTTTTCTTATGATTTTCTAGGGTTTTCCTAGGATTTTCTAGGGTGTTTTAGAATGTTCTAGGTTTTCTAGAATTTTCTAGGGTTTTTTAGGGTTTTCTAGTGCTTTCTAGGGGTTTTTCTAGGATTTTCTAAAACTTTTTAGGAGTTTCTCAGGGTTTTCGAGGGTTTTTCTATGGTTTTTCTAGGATTTTCTTAGAGTTTTCTAGGGTTTTCTAAGGTTTTCTAGGATTTTTTCTAGGGTTTTCTAGGAATTTGTAGGGTTTTTGAGAGTTTTCGAGGGTTTTTCTAGGGTTTTCTATGTTTTTCTAGGATTTTCTTAGAGTTTTCTAAGGTTTTCTAAGGTTTTCTAGATTTTTTAGGGTTTTTCTAAGATTTTCCAAGACTTTCTAGGGTTTTTTTTTCTAGGGTTTTCTTCGGATTTATAGTGTCTTCTATTGTTTTCTTAGGGTTTTCTAGGGTTTTCGAGAGTTTTTTAGGTTTTCTATGGTTTTCGAGGGTTTTTCTAGGATTTTCTAGAGTTTTCTAGGATTTTCTAGGGTTTTTAGGGTTTTTCTAGGGTTTTCTAGGATTTTCTAGGGTTTTTCTAGGGTTTTCGAGGGTTTTTTACGGTTCTTCTGGTATTTTCTAGGGTTTTCAAGGGTTTTTTAGGGTTTTCTATGGTTTTCGAGGGTTTTTAGGGTTTTCTATGGTTTTCAAGGGTTTTCTAAAATCTTCTAGGGTTTTCTAGGGTTTTCTAGGATTTTCTAGGGTTTTTGAGGGTTTTTCTAGGGTTTTCTAGGATTCTCTAGGATTTTCTAGGGTTTTTAGGGTTTTTGAGGGTTTTTTAAGGTTTTTCTAGTATTTTCTAGGATTTTCGAGAGTTTTTTATGGTTTTCTATGATTTTCGAGGATTTCTCTAGGATTTTCTAAGGTTTTCTAGGGTTTTTCTAGGGTTTTCAAGGGTTTTTTTGGGTTTTCTAGGGTTTTCTAGAGTTTCCTAGGTTTGTTTAGGGTTTTTCTAGGGTTTTTTAGGATTCTCTAGTGTTTTTGAGAGTTTTTCTAGGGTTTTCGATAGTTTTTTAGGATTTTCCATGGTTTTCAAGGGTTTTTCTAGGATTTTCTAAGGTTTTCTAGGGTTTTTCTATGCTTTTCTAGGATTTTCTAGGGTTTTTCTAGGATTTTCTAGGGTTTTCTAGGGCTTTTTAGGGTTTTCTAGGGGTTTTAAATGCTTTTCTAGGATTTTCTAGGGTTTTTCTAGGGGTTTCTAGGTTTTTTATGGTTTTTCTAGGGTTTTCTAGGATTTTCTAGAGTTTTTGAGGGTTTTTCTAGGATTTTCTAGGATTTTCTAGGCTTTTTCTAGGGTTTTCGAGGGGTTTTTAAGGTTTTCGAGAGTTTTTTAGGGTTTTTCTAGTATTTTCTAGGATTTTCGAGAATTTTTTAGGATTTTCTAAGGTTTTCTAGGGTTTTTCTAGGGTTTTCTTGGGTTTTCTTGGATTTTCAAGGGTTTTCGAAGATTTTCTTGGGTTTTTTAGGGTTTTCTAGAGATTTCTGAGGGTTTTTTAGGGTTTTCTAGGAATTTTTGAGGGTTTTTTAGGTTTTTCTAGGAGTTTTCTTGTGTTTGCTATGGTTTTCTACGATTTTCTAGGATTTTCGAGGGTTTTTCTAAGGTTTTCTATGGATTTATAGGGTTTTCTATGATTTTCTTAGGGTTTTCTAGGATTTTCGAGAGTTTTTTAGGGTTTTCAGTGGTTTTCGAAGGTTTTTCTAAGATTTTCTAGGATTTTTTAGGATTTTCTAGAGTTTTTGAGGGTTTTTCTTGGGTTATCTAGGGTTTTCTGGAATTTTCTGGTGTTTTTCTAGGGTTTTTGCGGGTTTTTTAGGGTTTTTCTAGTATTTTCTAGTGTTTTCAAGGGTTTTTTAGGGTTTTCTATGGTTTTCGAAGATTTTCTATGATTTCCTAGGGTTTTCTAGGATTTTTTAGGGTTTTCGAGGGTTTCTCTAGTGTTTCCTAGGTTTTTCTAGGGTTTTTCTAGTATTTTCGAGGGTTTTTTACGCTTTTCTAGTGTTTCCTAGGTTTTCCTAAGTTTTTCTAGGGTTTTCTACGCTTTTCTAGGGTTTTCTAGGGTTTTTCTAGGGTTTTCTAGGATTTTCTAGGGTTTTTGAGGGTTTTTCTAGGGTTTTCTAGGGTTTTTCTACGGTTTTCGAGGGTTTTTTTAGGGTTTTTCTTGTATTTTCTAGGATTTTCGAGGGTTTTTTAGGGTTTTCTATGGTTTTCGAGGGTTTTTCTCGGATTTTCTAAGGTTTTCTAGGGTTTTCTTGGGTTTTCTAGGGATTTCTGAGGGTATTCTAGGTTTTTCTAGGTGTTTTCTAGGGTTTTCTATGATTTTCTACACTTTTCTAGGATTTTCTAGGATTTTTTTAGGATTTTCTAGGGTTTTCTAGGGTTTTCTAAGATTTTCTAGGGTTTTCGAGGATTTTTCTAGGGTTTTCGAAGGTTTTTTAAGGTTTTTCTAATATTTTCTAGGATTTTCGAGAGTTGTTTATGGTTTTCTATGGTTTTCGAGGGTTTTTCTAGGATTTTCTAAGATTTTCTAGGGTTTTTCTAGGTTTTTCTTGGGTTTCTAGGATTTTCAAGGATTTTCTATGATTTTCTTGGATTTTTTAGAGATTTCTAGGGATTTCTGAGCGTTTTTTAGGGATTTCTAGGGATTTTTGAAGGTTTTTTAGGTTTTTCTAGGAGTTTTCTTGTGTTTCCCATGGTTTTCTACGACTTTCTAGGATTTTCGAGGTTTTTTCTAGGGTTTTCTAGGGTTTTCTTTGGATTTATAGGGTTTTCTATGGTTTTCTTAGAGGTTTTCTAGGGTTTTCGGGAGTTTTTGAGGGTTTTCTATGGTTTTCGAGGGTTTTTCTAGGATTTTCTAGGGTTTTCTAGGATTTTCTAGGGTTTTTTAGGGTTTTTCTAGTTCTAGGATTTTCTAGGGTTTTTCTAGGGTTTTCGAGGGTTTTTAGGGGTTTTCTAGTATTTTCTAGGGTTTTCAAGGGTTTTTTAGAGTTTTCTATGGTTTTCGAGGGTTTTCTAGAATTTACTAGGATTTTCTAGGGTTTTCTAGGGTTTTCGAGGGTTTTTCTAGGGTTTTCTAAGCTGCTCTAGGGTTTTGTAGGTGTTTCTAGGGTTTTTAGGGTTTTCGAGGGTTTTTTATGGTTTTTCTAGTATTTTCTAGGATTTTCGAGAGTTTTTTTATGGTTTTCTATGATTTTTGAGGGTTTTTCTAGGATTTTCTAAGGTTTTCTAGGGTTTTCAAGGATTTTTTATGGTTTTTTAGGGTTTTCTAGGGTTTTCTATGCTTTTCTAGGATTTTCTAGGGTTTTTCTAGGGTTTTCTAGGATTTTCTAGGTTTTTTAGGATTTTTCTAGGGTTTTCTAGGATTCTCTAGTGTTTTTGAGGGTTTTTCTAGGGTTTTCGAGAGTTTTTTAGGATTTTCTATGGTTTTTGAGGATTTTTCTAGGATTTTCTAAGGTTTTCTAGGTTTTTTCTATGCTTTTCTAGGATTTTCTAGGATTTTTCTAGGGTTTTCTAGGTTTTTTATGGTTTTTCTAGGGTTTTCTAGGATTTTCTAGGATTTTTGAGGGTTTTTCTAGGATTTTCTAGGCTTTTTCTAGGGTTTTCGCGGGTTTTTTAAGGTTTTCGAGAGTTTTTTAGCGTTTTTCTAGTATTTTCTAGGATTTTCAGGAATTTTTAGGATTTTCTATGGTTTTCGAGGGTTTTTCTAAGATTTTCTATGGTTTTCTAGGTTTTTTCTAGGGTTTTTTTTTATAGTTTTTCTAGGGTTTTCTAGGATTTTCTAGGGTTTTTGAGGGTTTATCTAGGATTTTCTAGGCTTTTTCTAGGGTTTTCGAGGGTTTTTTAAGGTTTTCGAGAGTTTTTTAGTGTTTTCAAGTATTTTCTAGGATTTTCGTGAATTTTTAAGGATTTTCTATGGTTTTCGAGGGTTTTTCTAAGATTTTCTAAGGTTTTCTAGGGTTTTCTTGGGTTTTCTAGGATTTTCAAGGGTTTTCGAAGATTTTCTTGGGTTTTTTAGGTTTTCTAGGGATTTTTGAGGGTTTTTTAGGGTTTTATAGGGATTTTTAAGGGTTTTTAAGTTTTTCTAGGAGTTTTCTTGTGTTTGCTATGGTTTTTTACGATTTCCTAGGATTTTCGAGGGGTTTTCTAGGGTTTTCTTTGGATTTATAGGGTTTTCTATGATTTTCTTAGGATTTTCTAGGGTTTTCGAGAGTTTTTTAGGTTTTCTATGGTTTTCGAGGGTTTTTCTAGGATTTTCTAGAGTTTTCTAGGATTTTCTAGGGTTTTTAGGGTTTTTCTAGGGTTTTCTAGGATTTTCTAGGGTTTTTAGGGTTTTTCTAGGGTTTTCTAGGATTTTCTAGGGTTTTTAGGGTTTTTCTAGGGTTTTCTAGGATTTTCTAGGGTTTTTAGGGTTTTTCTAGGGTTTTCTAGGATTTTCTAGGGTTTTTAGGGTTTTTCTAGGGTTTTCTAGGATTTTCTAGGGTTTTTGAGGGTTTATCTAGGATTTTCTAGGCTTTTTCTAGGGTTTTCGAGGGTTTTTTAAGGTTTTCGAGAGTTTTTTAGTGTTTTCAAGTATTTTCTAGGATTTTCGTGAATTTTTAAGGATTTTCTATGGTTTTCGAGGGTTTTTCTAAGATTTTCTAAGGTTTTCTAGGGTTTTCTTGGGTTTTCTAGGATTTTCAAGGGTTTTCGAAGATTTTCTTGGGTTTTTTAGGTTTTCTAGGGATTTTTGAGGGTTTTTTAGGGTTTTATAGGGATTTTTAAGGGTTTTTAAGTTTTTCTAGGAGTTTTCTTGTGTTTGCTATGGTTTTTTACGATTTCCTAGGATTTTCGAGGGGTTTTCTAGGGTTTTCTTTGGATTTATAGGGTTTTCTATGATTTTCTTAGGATTTTCTAGGGTTTTCGAGAGTTTTTTTAGGGTTTTCTATGGTTTTCGAGGATTTTTCTAGGATTTTCTAGGGTTTTTGAGGGTTTTTCTAGGGTTTTCTGGAATTTTCTAGGGTTTTCTAGGGTTTTTTAGGGTTTTTTAGGGTTTTCTAGTATTTTCTAGTGTTTTCAAGGGTTTTTTAGGGTTTTCTATGGTTTTCGAGGGTTTTCTAGGATTTCCTAGGATTTTCTAGGATTTTCTATGGTTTTCGAGGGTTTTTCTAAGATTTTCTATGGTTTTCTAGGTTTTTTCTAGGGTTTTTTTTTATAGTTTTTCTAGGGTTTTCTAGGATTTTCTAGGGTTTTTGAGGGTTTATCTAGGATTTTCTAGGCTTTTTCTAGGGTTTTCGAGGGTTTTTTAAGGTTTTCGAGAGTTTTTTAGTGTTTTCAAGTATTTTCTAGGATTTTCGTGAATTTTTAAGGATTTTCTATGGTTTTCGAGGGTTTTTCTAAGATTTTCTAAGGTTTTCTAGGGTTTTCTTGGGTTTTCTAGGATTTTCAAGGGTTTTCGAAGATTTTCTTGGGTTTTTTAGGTTTTCTAGGGATTTTTGAGGGTTTTTTAGGGTTTTATAGGGATTTTTAAGGGTTTTTAAGTTTTTCTAGGAGTTTTCTTGTGTTTGCTATGGTTTTTTACGATTTCCTAGGATTTTCGAGGGGTTTTCTAGGGTTTTCTTTGGATTTATAGGGTTTTCTATGATTTTCTTAGGATTTTCTAGGGTTTTCGAGAGTTTTTTTAGGGTTTTCTATGGTTTTCGAGGATTTTTCTAGGATTTTCTAGGGTTTTTGAGGGTTTTTCTAGGGTTTTCTGGAATTTTCTAGGGTTTTCTAGGGTTTTTTAGGGTTTTTTAGGGTTTTCTAGTATTTTCTAGTGTTTTCAAGGGTTTTTTAGGGTTTTCTATGGTTTTCGAGGGTTTTCTAGGATTTCCTAGGGTTTTCTAGGATTTTCTATGGTTTTCGAGGGTTTCTCTAGTGTTTCCTAGGTTTTTCTAGGGTTTTTCTAGGGTTTTCTACGCTTTTCTAGGATTTTCTAGGGTTTTTCTAGGGGTTTTTGAGGGTTTTTCTAGGGTTTTTAAAGTTTTCTAGGGTTTGTCTAGGGTTTTCGAGGGTTTTTATAGGGTTTTTCTTGTATTTTCTAGGATTTTCGAGGGTTTTTTAGGGTTTTCTATGGTTTTCGAGGGTTTTTCTCAGATTTTCTAAGGTTTCCTAGGGTTTTCTTGGGTTTTATAGGGATTTCTGAGGGTATTCTAGGTTTTTCTAGGTGTTTTCTAGGGTGTTCTATGATTTTCTACGCTTTTCTAGGATTTTCTAGGATTTTTCTAGGATTTTCTAGGGTTTTCTAGGGTTTTCTAAGATTTTCTAGGGTTTTCGAGGGTTTTTCTAGGGTTTTCTAGGGTTTTCTAGGTTTTTCTAGGGTTTTCGAGGGTTTTTTAGCGTTTTTCTAATATTTTCTAGGATTTTCGAGAGTTTTTTAGGGTTTTCTATGGTTTTCGAGGGTTTTTCTAGGATTTTCTAGGGTTTTTCTAGGTTTTTCTTGGGTTTTCTAGGATTTTCAAGGATTTTCTATAATTTTCTTGGATTTTTTAGGGATTTCTAGGGATTTCTGAGCGTTTTTTAGGGTTTTCTAGGGATTTTTGAGGGTTTTTTAGGTTTTTCTAGGAGTTTTCTTGTGTTTCCTATAGTTTTCTATGACTTTCTAGGATTTTCGAGGGTTTTTCTAGGGTTTTCTTTGGATTTATAGGGTTTTCTATGATTTTCTTAGGGTTTTCTATGGTTTTCAAGAGTTTTTTAGGTTTTTCTATGGTTTTCGAGGATTTTTCTAGGATTTTCTAGGGTTTTTTAGGATTTTCTAGGGTTTTTGAGGGATTTTCTAGTTCTAGGATTTTCTAGGGTTTTTTAGCGTTTTTCTAGTATTTTCTAGGGGTTTCTAGGATTTTCTAGGATTTTTGAAGGTTTTTCTAGGATTTTCTAGGGTTTTCGAGGGTTTTTTTATGGTTTTTCTAGTATTTTCTAGGGCATTCAAGGGTTTTTTAGGATTTTCTATGGTTTTCGAGGGTTTTCTAGGATTTGCGAGGGTTTTCTAAGTTTTTCTATGGTTTTCGAGGATTTTTCTAGGGTTTTTTAGGATTTTCTAGGGTTTTTGAGGGATTTTCTAGTTCTAGGATTTTCTAGGGTTTTTTAGGGTTTTTCTAGTATTTTCTAGGGTTTTCTAGGATTTTCTAGGGTTTTGAGGGTTTTTCTAGGATTTTCTAGGGTTTTTCTAGGATTTTCGAGGGTTTTTTATGGTTTTTCTAGTATTTTCTAGGGTATTCAAGGGTTTTTTAGGATTTTCTATGGTTTTCGAGGGTTTTCTAGGATTTGCTAGGGTTTTCTAAGATTTTCTAGGGTTTTCGAGGGTTTTTCTAGGGTTTTCTAGGTTTTTTCTTGGGTTTTCGAGGGTTTTTTAGGGTTTTTCTAGTATTTTCTTGAATTTTCGAGAGTTTTTTTTGGTTTTCGAAGATTTTTCTAGGATTTTCTAAGGTTTTCTAGAATTTTTCTAGGGTTTTCTAGGGTTTTTAAGGTTTTCTAGGGTTTTCTAGGGTTTTTAGGGTTTTTCTAGGGTTTTCTAAGGTTTTCTACGGTTTTTTAGGGTTTCCTAGGGTTTTTAGGGTTTTTCTAGGATTTTCTAGGGTTTTTGAGGGTTTTTCTAGGATTTTTGAGAGTTATTTAGGGTTTTGTATGGTTTTTGATGGTTTTTCTAGGACTTTCTAAGGTTTTCTAGGGTTTTTCTACGCTTTTCTAGGGTTTTTCTACGCTTTTCTAGGATTTTCTAGGGTTTTTCTAGGGTTTTCTAGGGTTTTTAGGGTTTTTGAGGGTTTTATTGGGTTTTCTAGGATTTTTTAGGGATTTTTGAGGGTATTCTTGGATTTTCTAGGTTTTTCTAGGAGTTTTCTAGGGTTTTCTATGATTTTCTATGCTTTTCTAGGATTTTCTAGGGTTTTTCTAGGATTTTCTAGGGTTTTCAAGGGTTTTCGAAGGTTTTTCTAGGATTTTCTAGGTTTTTCTAGGGTTTTTTAGGGTTGTCGAGGGTTCTTTAGGGTTTTCGAGGTTTTTTAGGGTTTTTCTAGTATTTTCTAGGATTTTTGAGAGCTTTTTAGGGTTTTCTATGGTTTTCGAGGGTTTTCCTAGGATTTTCTAAGGTTTTCTAGGGTTTTTGTAGTGTTTTCTCGGGTTTTCTAGGATTTTCAAGTGTTTTCAAAGATTTTCTTGGGTTTTTTAGGATTTTCTAGGGATTTTTGAGGGTTTTCTAGGAGTTTTCTAGAGTTTTCTACGCTTTTCAAGGGTTTTTCTAGGGTTTTCTATGGATTTATAGGGTTTTCTATGGTTTTCTTAAAGTTTTCAAGAGTTTTTTAGGGTTTTCTATGGTTTTCGAGGATTTTTCTAGGATTTTCTAGGGTTTTCTAGAGTTTTTCTTGGGTTTTATAGGATTTTCAAGGATTTTCTATGATTTTCTTGGATTTTTAGGGATTTCTAGGGATTTCTGAGGGTTTTTTAGAGTTTTCTAGGCATTTCTGATGGTTTTTTAGGATTTTCTAGGAGTTTTCTTGTGTTTTCTATGGTTTTTTACGATTTTCAAGGATTTTCGAGGGTTTTTCTAGGGTTTTCTAGGGTTTTCTTTGGATTTATAGGGTTTTCTATGGTTTTCTTAAGGTTTTCTAGGATTTTCGAGAGTTTTTTAGGGTTTTCTATGGTTTTCGAGGGTTTTTCTAGGATTTTCTAGGGTTTTTTAGGGTTTTTTAGGGTTTTTCTAGGGTTTTCTAGAGTTTTCTAGGATTTTCTAGGGTTTTTCTAGGATTTTCGAGGGTTTTTTAGGGTTTTTCTAGTATTTTCTAGGGTTTTCAAGGGTTTTTAAGGTTTTCTATGGTTTTCAAGGGTTTTCTAGGATTCTCTAGGGTTTTCTAGGGTTTTCTAGGATTATCTAGGGTTTTGAGGTTTTTCTAGGGTTTTCTAGGGTTTTCTAGGTTTTTCTAAGGTTTTTCTAGGGTTTTCTAGGGTTTTTTAGGGTTTTTCTAGTATTTTCTAAGATTTTTGAGAGTTTTTTATGGTTTTCTATGGTTTTCGAGGGTTTTTCTAGGATTTTCTAAGGTTTTCTAGGGTTTTTCTAGGGTTTTCTAGGGATTTCTAGGGTTTTCTACGCTTTTCTAGGATTTTCTAATGTTTTTCTAGGGTTTTCTAGTGTTTTTCTAGGGTTTTCTAGTGTATTCTAGGTTTTTTAGGGTTTTTCTAGGGTTTTCTAGGATTTTCTAGGGTTTTTGCGGGTTTTCTAGGATTTTTTAGGGTTTTTCTAGTGTTTTCGAGGTTTTTTAGGGTTTTTCTAGTATTTTCCAGGGTTTTCGAGGGTTTTTTAGGGTTTTCTATGATTTTCGAGGATTTTCTAGGATTTTCTAGGGTTTTCGAGGGTTTTTCTAGAGTTTTCTAGGGTTCTCTAGGGTTTTCTAGGTTTTTCTAGGGTTTTTAGGGTTTTCGAAGGTTTTTTAGGGTTTTTCTAGTATTTTCTAGGATTTTTGAGAGTTTTTTATGGTTTCTATGATTTTCGAGGGTTTTTATAGGATTTTCTAAAGTTTTCTAGGGTTTTTCTAGGGTTTTCTAGGGTTTTTTAGGGTTTTCTAGGGTTTTCTAGGGTTTTCTACGCTTTTCTAGAATTTTCTAGGGTTTTCTAGGGTTTCCTAGGTTTTTTAGGGTTTTTCTAGGGTTTTCTAGGATTTTCTAGGGTTTTTGAGGGTTTTTCTAGGGTTTTCGAGAGTTTTAGGATTTTCTATTGTTTTCAAGGGTTTTTCTAGGATTTTTTAAGGTTTTCTAGGATTTTCTAGGATTTTTTAGGGTTTTCGAAGGTTTTTTAGGGTATTTCTAGTATTTTCTAGGATTTTCGAGAGTTTTTTATGGTTTTCGAGGGTTTTTCTAGTATTTTAGGGTTTTCGAGGATTTTTCTAAGATTTTCTAAGGTTTTCTAGGGTTTTTCTATGCTTTTCTAGTACTTTAGGGTTTTTGAGGGTTTTTCTAGGATTTTCTAAGGTTTTCTAGGGTTTTTCTATGCTTTTCTAGGATTTTCTAGGGTTTTTCTAGGGTTTTCTAGGTTTTTTAGGGTTTTCTAGGGGTTTATATGCTTTTCTAGGATTTTCTAGGATTTTTTTAGTGTTTTCTAGGGTTTTCTGGGTTTTTTATAATTTTTCTAGGGTTTTCTAGGATTTTCTAGGGTTTTTGAGGGTTTTTCTAGGTTTTTTAGGATTTTCTAGGGTTTTTCTAGGGTTTTCAAGGGTTTTTTAGGGTTTTTCTAGTATTTTCTAGGATTTTCAAGGGTTTTTTAGGGTTTTCTATGGTTTTCGAGGGTTTTCTAGGGTTTGCTAGGAATTTCTAGGGTTTTCGAGGGTTTTTCTAGGGTTTTCTATGTTTTTCTAGGATTTTCAAGGGTTTTTAAGTGTTTTTCTAGTATTTTCTAGGATTTTCGAGAGTTTTTTATGGTTTTCTATGGTTTTCGAGGATTTTTCTAGGATTTTCTAAGGTTTTCTAGGGGTTTTCTAGGGTCTTCTACGCTTTTCTAGGATTTTCTAGTGTTTTTCTAGGGTTTTCTAGGGTTTTCTAGATTTTTTAGGGTTCTTCTAGGGTTTTCTAGGATTTTCTAGGGTTTTTCTAGGATTTTCAAGGGTTTTTTAGGGTTTCTCTAGTATTTTCTAGGGTTTTCAAGGGTTTTTTAGGGTTTTCTATGGTTTTCGAGGGTTTTTAGGATTTTCTAGGGTTTTCTAGGGTTTTTCTGGGTTTTCTAGGATCTTCTAGGGTTGTCGAGGGTTTTTCTAGGGTTTTCTAGGGTTCTCTAGGGTTTTCTTGGTTTTTCTAGGGTTTGTAGGGTTTTCGAGGATTTTTTAGGGTTTTTCTAGTATTTTGTAGAATTTTCGAGAGTTTTTTATGGTTTTCTATGATTTTCAAGGGTTTTTCTAGGATTTTCTAAGGTTTTCTAGGGTTTTTCTAGGGTTTTTCTAGGGTTTTTTAGGGTTTTCAAGGGTTTTCTAGGGTTTTGTAGGGTTTCCTAGGTTTTTTAGGGTTTTTCTAGGGTTTTCTAAATTTTTTAGTGTTTTTGAGGGTTTTTCTAGGGTTTTCTAGAGTTTTTTAGGATGTTTTATGGTTTTCGAGGGTTTTTCTAGGATTTTCTAAGGTTTTCTATGGTTTTTCTAGGGTTTTCTTGGGTTTTCTAGGATTCTCAAGGGTTTTCGAAGATTTTCTTGGGTTTTTTAGGGTTTTCTAGGGATTTCTGAGGGTATTTTAGGGTTTTCTAGAAATTTTTGAGGGTTTTTTAGGTTTTTCTAGGAGTTTTCTTGTGTTTGCTATGGTTTTCTACGATTTTCTAGAATTTTCGAGGGTTTTTCTAGGGTTTTCTATGATTTTCTTAGGGTTTTCTACGATTTTCGAGAGTTTTTTAGGACTTTCTATAGTTTTCGAGGGTTTTTCTAGGATTTTCTAGGGTTTTCTAGGGTTTTTGAGGATTTTTCTAGGATTTTCTAGGGTTTTCTGGGATTTTCTAGGGTTTTTGAGGATTTTTTAGGGTTTTTCTACTATTTTCTAGGGTTTTCAAGGGTTTTTTAGGGTTTTCTATGGTTTTCGAGGGTTTTCTAGGATTTTTTAAGGTTTTCTTGGGTTTTCTAGGATTTTCTAGGGTTATCGAGGGTTTTTCTAGTAATTCCTAAGTTTTTCTAGGGTTTTTCTAGGATTTTCGAGGGTTTTTTACGCTTTTCTAGTGTTTCCTAGGTTTTACTAGATTTTTCTAGGATTTTTTACGTTTTTCTAGGATTTTCTAGGGTTTTTCTACGCTTTTCTAGGATTCTCTAGGGTTTTTCTAGGGTTTTCTAGGATTTTCTAGGGTTTTTGAGGGTTTTTCTACGATTTTCTAGGGTTTTTAAAGTTTTCTAGGGTTTTTCTAGGGTTTTCGAGGGTTATTTTAGGGTTTTTCTAGTATTTTCTAGGATTTTCGAGTGTTTTTTAGCGTTTTCTATGATTTTTGAGGGTTTTTCTTGGATTTTCTATGGTTTTCTAGAGTTTTCTTGGGTTTTCTAGGATTTTCTAGGGATTTCTGAGGGTAGTCTAGGATTTTCTAGGTTTTTCTAGGTATTTTTTAGGGTTTTCTATGATTTTCTACGCTTTTCTAGGATTTTCTCGGGTTTTTCTAGGATTCTCAAGGGTTTTCTAGGGTTTTCTAGGATTTTCTAGGGTTTTCGAGGGTTTTTCTAGGGTTTTCTAGGGTTTTCTAGGATTTTCTAGGGTTTTTCTAGGATTTTCGAGGGTTTTTTTAGGTTTTTCTAATATTTTCTAGGATTTTCGAGAGTTTTTTAGTATTTTCTATGGTTTTCGAGGGTTTTTCTAGGATTTTCTAAGATTTTCTAGGGTTTTTCTAGGCTTTTCTTAGGTTTTCTAGGATTTTCAAGGACTTTCTATGATTTTCTTGGATTTTTTAGGGATCTCTAGGGATTTCGGAGGGTTTTTTAGGTTTTTCTAGGGATTTTTTGGGTTTTCTATGGTTTTCTACGACTTTCTAGGATTTTAGAGGGTTTTTCTAGGGTTTTCTTCGGATTTATAGTGTCTTCTATTGTTTTCTTAGGGTTTTCTAGGGTTTTCGAGAGTTTTTTAGGTTTTCTATGGTTTTCGAGGGTTTTTCTAGGATTTTCTAGGGTTTTCTAGGATTTTCTAGGGTTTTTAGGGTTTTTCTAGGGTTTTCTAGGATTTTCTAGGGTTTTTCTAGGGTTTTCGAGGGTTTTTTAGGGTTCTTCTGGTATTTTCTAGGGTTTTCAAGGGTTTTTTAGAGTTTTCTATGGTTTTCGAGGGTTTTTAGGGTTTTCTATGGTTTTCAAGGGTTTTCTAAAATCTTCTAGGGTTTTCTAGGGTTTTCTAGGATTTTCTAGGGTTTTTGAGGGTTTTTCTAGGGTTTTCTAGGGTTCTCTAGGATTTTCTAGGGTTTTTAGGATTTTTGAGGGTTTTTTAAGGTTTTTCTAGTATTTTCTAGGATTTTCGAGAGTTTTTTATGGTTTTCTATGATTTTCGAGGGTTTTTCTAGGATTTTCTAAGGTTTTCTAGGGTTTTTCTAGGGTTTTCAAGGGTTTTTTAGGGTTTTCTAGGGTTTTCTAGAGTTTCCTAGGTTTGTTTAGGGTTTTCTAGGGTTTTTTAGGATTTCCTAGTGTTTTTGAGGGTTTTTCCAGGGTTTTCGATAGTTTTTTAGGATTTTCCATGGTTTTCGAGGGTTTTTCTAGGATTTTCTAAGATTTTCTAGGGTTTTTCTAGGATTTTCTAGGGTTTTTCTAGGATTTTCTAGGATTTTCTAGGGCGTTTTAGGGTTTTCTAGGGGTTTTAAATGCTCTTCTAGGATTTTCTAGGGTTTTTCTAGGTGTTTCTAGATTTTTTATGGTTTTTCTAGGGTTTTCTAGGATTTTCTAGGGTTTTCGAGGGTTTTTTAGGGTTTTCGAGAGTTTTTTAGGGTTTTTCTAGTATTTTCTAGGATTTTCGAGAATTTTTTAGGATTTTCTAAGGTTTTCTAGGGTTTTTCTAGGGTTTTCTTGGGTTTTCTTGGATTTTCAAGGGTTTTCGAAAATTTTCTTGGGTTTTTTATGGTTTTCTAGGAATTTCTGAGGGTTTTTTTAGGGTTTTCTGGGGATTTTTGAGGGTTTTTTAGGTTTTTCTAGGAGTTTTCTTGTGTTTGCTATGATTTTCTACGATTTTCTAGGATTTTCGAGGGTTTTTCTAGGGTTTTCTATGGATTTACAGGGTTTTCTATGATTTTCTTAGGGTTTTCTAGGATTTTCGAGAGTTTTTTAGGATTCTCAATGGTTTTCGAGGGTTTTTCTAGGATTTTCTAGGGTTTTTTATGATTTTCTAGAGTTTTTTAGGGTTTTTCTTGCGTTATCTAGGGTTTTCTGGAATTTTCTCGTGTTTTTCTAGGGTTTTTGAGGGTTTTTTAGGGTTTTTCTAGTATTTTCTAGTGTTTTCAAGGGTTTTTTAGGGTTTTCTATGGTTTTCGAGGGTTTTCTATAATTTCTTAGGGTTTTCTAGGATTTTTTAGGATTTTCGAGGGTTTCTCTAGTGTTTCCTAGGTTTTTCTAGGGGTTTTCTAGTATTTTCGAGGGTTTTTCACGCTTTTCTAGTGTTTCCTAGGTTTTCCTAAGTTTTTCTAGGGTTTTCTACGCTTTTCTAGGGTTTTCTAGGGTTTTTCTAGGGTTTTCTAGGATTTTCTAGGGTTTTTGAGGGTTTTTCTAGGGTTTTCTAGGGTTTTTAAAGTTTTCTAGGGTTTTTCTACGGTTTTCGAGGGTTTTTTTAGGGTTTTTCTTGTATTTTCTAGGATTTTCGAGGGTTTTTTAGGGTTTTCTATGGTTTTCGAGGGTTTTCTCGGATTTTCTAAGGTTTTCTAGGGTTTTCTTGGGTTTTCTAGGGATTTCTGAGGGTATTCTAGGTTTTTTTAGGTGTTTTCTAGGGTTTTTTATGATTTTCTACACTTTTCTAGGATTTTCTAGGATTTTTTTAGGATTTTCTAGGGTTTTCTAGGGTTTACTAAGATTTTCTAGGGTTTTCGAGGGTTTTTCTAGGATTTTATAGTGTTTTCTAGGTTTTTCTAGGGTTTTCGAGGGTTTTTTAGGGTTTTTCTAATATTTTCTAGGATTTTCGAGAGTTTTTTAGGTTTTTCTATGGTTTTCGAGGGTTTTTCTAGGATTTCTGAGCGTTTTTTAGGGATTTCTAGGGATTTCTGAAGGTTTTTTAGGTTTTTCTAGGAGTTTTCTTGTGTTTCCCATGGTTTTCTACGACTTTCTAGGATTTTCGAGGTTTTTTCTAGGGTTTTCTTTGGATTTATAGGGTTTTCTATGGTTTTCTTAGAGGTTTTCTAGGGTTTTCGAGAGTTTTTTAGGGTTTTCTATGGTTTTCGAGGGTTTTTCTAGGATTTTCTAGGATTTTCTAGGGTTTTTGAGGGTTTTTCTAGTTCTAGGATTTTCTAGGGTTTTTCTAGGGTTAACGAGGGTTTTTAGGGGTTTTCTAGTATTTTCTAGGGTTTTCAAGGGTTTTTTAGGATTTTCTATGGTTTTCGAGGGTTTTCTAGGATTTACTAGGATTTTCTAGGGTTTTCTAGGGTTTTCGAGGGTTTTTCTAGAGTTTTCTAAGCTGTTCTAGGGTTTTGTAGGTGTTTCTAGGGTTTTTAGGGTTTTCGAGGGTTTTTTATGATTTTTCTAGTATTTTCTAGAATTTTCGAGAGTTTTTTATGGTTTTCTATGATTTTTGAGGGTTTTTCTAGGATTTCCTAAGGTTTTCTAGGGTTTTCTAGGATTTTTTATGGTTTTTTAGGGTTTTCTACGCTTTTCTAGGATTTTCTAGGGTTTTTCTAGGGTTTTCTAGGGTTTTCTAGGTTTTTTAGGATTTTTCTAGGGTTTTCTAGGATTCTCTAGTGTTTTTGAGAGTTTTTTAGGATTTTCTATAGTTTTCGAGGATTTTTCTAGGATTTTCTAAGGTTTTCTAGGTTTTTTCTATGCTTTTCTAGGATTTTCTAGGATTTTTCTAGGGTTTTCTAGGTTTTTTATGGTTTTTCTAGGGTTTTCTAGGATTTTCTAGGGTTTTTGAGGGTTTTTCTAGGATTTTCTAGGCTTTTTCTAGGGTTTTCGAGGGTTTTTTAAGGTTTTCGAGAGTTTTTTAGCATTTTTCTAGTATTTTCTAGGATTTTCAGGAATTTTTAGGATTTTCTATGGTTTTCGAGGGTTTTTCTAAGATTTTCTATGGTTTTTTAGGTTTTTCTAGGATTTTTTATAGTTTTTCTAGGGTTTTCTAGGATTTTCTAGGGTTTTTGAGGGTTTTTCTAGGCTTTTTCTAGGGTTTTCGAGGGTTTTTTAAGGTTTTCGAGGGTTTTTTAGGGTTTTCAAGTATTTTCTAGGATTTTCGTGAATTTTTTAGGATTTTCTATGGTTTTCGAGGGTTTTTCTAAGATTTTCTAAGGTTTTCTAGGGTTTTCTTGGGTTTTCTAGGATTTTCAAGGGTTTTCGAAGATTTTCTTGGGTTTTTTAGGTTTTCTAGGGATTTCTGAGGGTTTTTTAGGGTTTTCTAGGGATTTTTGAGGGTTTTTAGGTTTTTCTAGGAGTTTTCTTGTGTTTGCTATGGTTTTTTACGATTTCCTAGGATTTTCGATGGTTTTTCTAGGGTTTTTACGATTTTCTAGGATTTTCTATGATTTTCTTAGGGTTTTCTAGGGTTTTCGAGAGTTTTTTAGGGTTTTCTATGGTTTTCGAGGGTTTTCTAGGATTTTCTAGGATTTTCTAGGGTTTTTGAGGGTTTTTCTAGGGTTTTCAGGAATTATCTAGGGTTTTTCTAGGGTTTTTGAGGGTTTTTTAGGGTTTTCTAGTATTTTCTAGTGTTTTCAAGGGTTTTTTAGGGTTTTCTATGGTTTTCGAGGGTTTTCTAGGATTTCCTAGGGTTTTCTAGGATTTTCTATGGTTTTCGAGGGTTTCTCTAGTGTTTCCTAGGTTTTTCTAGGGTTTTTCTAGGGTTTTCTACGCTTTTCTAGGATTTTCTAGGGTTTTTCTAGGGTTTCCTAGGATTTTCTAGGGTTTTTGAGGGTTTTTCTATGGTTTTTAAAGTTTTCTAGGGTTTTTCTAGGGTTTTCGAGGGTTTTTTTAGGGTTTTTCTTGTATTTTCTAGAATTTTCGAGGGTTTTTTAGGGTTTTCTATGGTTTTCGAGGGTTTTTCTCAGATTTTTTAAAGTTTTCTAGGGTTTTCTTGGGTTTTCTAGGGATTTCTGAGGGTATTCTAGGTTTTTCTAGGTGTTTTCTAGGGTGTTCTATGATTTTCTACGCTTTTCTAGGATTTTCTAGGATTTTCTAGGGTTTTCTAAGATTTTCTAGGGTTTTCGAGGGTTTTTCTAAGGTTTTCTAGGGTTTTCTAGGTTTTTCTAGGGTTTTCGAGGGTTTTTTAGCGTTTTTCTAATATTTTCTAGGATTTTCGAGAGTTTTTTAGGGTTTTCTATGGTTTTCGAGGGTTTTTCTAGGATTTTCTAAGATTTTCTAGGGTTTTTCTAGGATTTTCTTGGATTTTCTAGGATTTTCAAGGATTTTCTATAATTTTCTTGGATTTTTTAGGGATTTCTAGGGATTTCTGAGCGTTTTTTAGGGTTTTCTAGGGATTTCTGAGGATTTTTTAGGTTTTTCTAGGAGTTTTCTTGTGTTTCCTATGGTTTTCTACGACTTTCTAGGATTTTCGAGGGTTTTTCTAGGGTTTTCTTTGGATTTATAGGGTTTTCTATGATTTTCTTAGAATTTTCTATGGTTTTCAAGAGTTTTTTAGGTTTTTCTATGGTTTTCGAGGATTTTTCTAGGATTTTCTAGGGTTTTTTAGGATTTTCTAGGGTTTTTGAGGGATTTTCTAGGGTTTTTTAGGTTTTTTAGGGTTTTTCTAGTATTTTCTAGGGTTTTCAAGGGTTTTTTAGGATTATCTATGGTTTTCGAGGGTTTTCTAAGATTTACTAGGGTTTTCTAGGATTTTCTAGGATTTTCGAGGGTTTTTCTAGGGTTTTCTAGGGTGCTCTAGGGTTTTCTAGGTGTTTCTAGGGTTTTTAGGGTTTTCGAGGGTTTTTTAGGGATTTTCTAGTATTTTCTAGGATTTTTAAGAGTTTTTTATGGTTTTCTATGATTTTTGAGGGTTTTTCTAGGATTTTCTAAGGTTTTCTAGGGTTTTTCTAGGGTTTTCTAGGATTTTTTTGGGTTTTTTAGGGTTTTCTCGGGTTTTTTACGCTTTTCTAGGATTTTCTAGGGTTTTACTAGGGTTTTCTAGGGTTTCACTAGGGTTTTCTAGGGTTTCCTAGGTTTTTTAGGGTTTTTCTAGGATTTTCTAGGATTTTTTAGTGTTTTTGAGGGTTTTTCTAGGATTTTCGAGAGTTTTTTAGGATTCTCTATGGTTTTCGAGGATTTTTCTAGTATTTTCTAAGGTTTTCTAGGGTTTTTCTAGGGTTTTCTAGGGTTTTCTAGGGTTTTTTAGGGTTTTCTAGGGTCTTCTATGCTTTTGTAGGAATTTCTAGTGTTTTTCTAGCGTTTTCTAGGGTTTTCTAGGTTTTTTTATGGTTTTTCTAGGGTTTTTTAGGATTTTCTAGGGTTTTTGAGGGTTTTTCTAGGGTTTTTGAGGATTTTTTAACGTTTTTGAGAGTTTTTTAGGGTGTTTCTAGTATTTTCTAGGATCTTCGAGAATTTTTTAGGGTTTTCTATGGTTTTCGAGGGTTTTTCTAGGATTTTCTAAGGTTTTCTAGGGTTTTTCTAGGGTTTTCTTGGGTTTTCTAGGATTTTCAAGGATTTTCGAAGATTTTCTTGGATTTTTTAGGATTTTCTAGGGGGATTTTTTAGGTTTTCTAGGAGTTTTCTTGTGTTTGCTATGGTTTTCTACGATTTTCTAGGATTTTCGAGGGTTTTTCTAGGGTTTTCTTTGGATTTATACGGTTTTCTAGGATTTTCTAGGGTTGTTGAGGGTTTTTCTAGGGTTTTCTAGTGTTTTCTGGAATTTTCTAGTGTTTTCCTATGATTTTCGAGGGTTTTTTAAGATTTTTCTAGTATTTTCTAGGGTTTTCAAGGGTTTTTTAGGGTTTTCTATGGTTTTCGAGGGTTTTCTAGGATTTTCTAGGGTTTTCTAGGGTTTTCTAGAATTATCTAGGGTTTTGGAGGGTTTTTCTAGTGTTTCCTAGGTTTTTCTAGGATTTTTCTAGGATTTTCGAGGGTTTTTTACGCTTTTCTAGTGTTTCCTAGGTTTTTCTAGGGTTTTCTACGCTTTTCTAGGTATTTCCAGGGTTTTTCTAGGGTTTTCTAGGATTTTCTAGGGTTTTTGAGGGTTTTTCTAGGGTTTTCTAGGGTTTTTAAAGTTTTCTAGGGTTTTTCTAGGGTTTTCGAGGGTTTTTTAGGGTTTTTCTAGTATTTTCTAGGATTTTCGAGGCTTTTTTAGGATTTTCTATGGTTTTCGAGGATTTTTCTAGGATTTTCTAGGTTTTTCAAGGAGTTTTCCAGGGTTTTCTATGGTTTTCTACACTTTTCTAGGATTTTCTAGAGTTTTTCTAGGATTTCCTAGGGTTTTCTAGGGTTTTCTAGGATTTTCTAGGGTTTTCGAGGGTTTTTCTAGGGTTTTCTAGGTGTTATCTTGGGTTTTCTAGGATTTTCTATGCTTTTCTATGGTTTTCGAGGGTTTTTCTCGGATTTTCTAAGGTTTTCTTGGGTTTTCTAGGGATTTCTGAGGTAATTCTAGGATTTTCTAGGTTTTTTTAGGTGTTTTCTAGGGTTTTCTATGATTTTCTATGCTTTTCTAGGATTTTCTAAGGTTTTTCTAGAATTTTCTAGGGTTTTCTAGGGTTTTCTCTGATTTTCTAGGCTTTTTCTAGGGTTTTCTAGGTTTTTCTAGGGTTTTTCTAGGATTTTCGAGGGATTTTTAGGGTTTTTCTAATATTTTCTAGGATTTTCGAGAGTTTTTTAGGGTTTTCTATGGTTTTCGAGGGTTTTTCTAGGATTTTCTAGGGTTTTTCAAGGTTTTTCTGTTGTTTTCTAGGATCTTCAAGGATTTTCTATGATTTTCTTGGATTTTTTAGGGATTTCTAGAAATTTCTAAGGGTTTTTTAGGGTTTTCTAGGGATTTCTGAGGGTTTTTTAGGTTTTTCTAGGAGTTTTCTTGTGTTTTCTATGGTTTTCTACGACTTTCTAGGATTTTTGAGGGTTTTTCTAGGGTTTTCTTTCGATTTATAGGGTTTTCTATGGTTTTCTTAGGGTTTTCTAGGGTTTTCGAGAGTTTTTTAGGGTTTTCTCTGTTTTTCGAGGGTTTTTCTAGGATTTTCTAGGGTTTTTCTAGGGTTTTCGAGGGTTTTTATAAGGTTTCTAGGGTTTTCAAGGGTTTTTTAGGGTTTTCTAAGGTTTTCGAGGGTTTTCTCGGATTTTCTAGGGTTTTCTAGGGTTTTCTAGGTTTTTCTTGGGTTTTCGAGGGTTTTTCTAAGATTTTCTAGGTAAGGGTTTTCTACGATGTTCAAGGATTTTTCTAGGAATTTCTACGGTTTTCTAGGGTTTTTTCTAGGATTTTCTAGGGTTTTTTAGGGTTTTTCTAGTATTTTCTAGGATTTTCGAGAGTTTTTCATGGTTTTCTATAGTTTTCGAGGGTTTTTCTAGGATTTTCTAGGAATTTTCTAAGGTTTTCTAGGGTTTTTTAGTGTTTTCTACGCTTTTCTAGGATTTTCTAGGGTTTTTCTAGGGTTTTCTAGGTTTTTCTAGAGTGTTTTAGGATTTTCTAGATTTTTCTAAGATTTTCATTGGTTTTCTATAATTTTTTAGGATTTTCTTTGGTTTTTCTGGGAATTTTTACGGTTTTTTTAGGGTTTTCTAGGATTTTCTATATTTTTTCTAGGATTTTCTTGGGTTTTCGTTTTCGAGGGTTTTTTAGGGTTTTTCTAGTATTTTCTAGGGTTTTCAAGGGTTTTTTAGGGTTTTCTATGGTTTTCGAGGGTTTTCTACGATTTTCTAGGGTTTTCTAGGGTTTTCTAGGGTTTTCGAGGGTTTTTCTAGGGTTTTCTAGGGTTTTTAGGGTTTTCGAGGGTTTTTTAAGATTTTTCTAGTATTTTCTAGGATTTTCGAGAGTTTTTTATAGTTTTCTATTGTAGGATTTTGCTAGGGTTTTCGAGGGTTTTTCTAGGGTTTTCTAGGTTTTTCTAGGGTTTCTTAAGGTTGTCGAGGGTTTTTTAGGGTTTTCGAGGGTTTTTTAGGATTTTCTAGTATTTTCTAGAATTTTCGAGAGTTTTTTAGCGTTTTCTATGGTTTTCTAGGGTCTTTCTAGGATTTTCTAAGGTTTTCTAGGGTTTTCTTGGAATTTCTAGGATTTTCAAGGGTTTTCGAAGATTTTGTTGGGTTTTTTAGGATTTTCGAGGGATTTCTGAGGGTTTTCTAGGAGTTTTCTAGGGTTTTCTACGTTTTTCTAGGATTTTCTGGGGTTTTCTAGGGTTTTCAATGGATTTATAGGGTTTTCTATGGTTTTCTTAGGGTTTTCTAGGGTTTTCAAGAGTTTTTTAAGGTTTTCTATGGTTTTCGAGGATTTTTCTAGGATCTTCTAGGGTTTTCTAGAGTTTTTCTTAGGTTTTCTAGGATTTTCAAGGATTTTCTATGATTTTTTTGGATTTTTTAGGGATTTCTATAGATTTTTGAGGGTTTTTTAGGGTTTTCTAGGGATTTTTGAGGGTTTTTTAGGTTTTCCTAGGAGTTTTCTTGTGTTTTCTATGATTTTCTAAGATTTTCGAGGGTTTTTCTAGGATTTTCTAGAGTTTTCTTTGGATTTATAGGGTTTTCTATGGTTTTCTTAGGGCTTTCTAGGTTTTTCGAGAGTTTTTTAGGGTTTTCTATGGTTTTCGAGGGTTTTTCTAGGATTTTCTAGGGTTTACTAGGAATTTCTAGGGTTTTTTAGGATTTTTCTAGGGTTTTCTAGGATTTTCTAGGGTTTTTCTAGGATTTTCGAGGGTTTTTTAGGGTTTTTCTTGTATTTTCTAGGGTTTTCAAGGGTTTTTTAGGATTTTCTATGGTTTTTGAGGGTTTTCTAGGATTTTCTAGGGTTTTCTAAAGTTTTCTAGGATTTTTTAGGGTTTTCGAAGGTTTTCTTGGGTTTTCTAGGGTTTCCTAGGTTTTTCTTTGGTTTTCGAGGGTTTTTAGGGTTTTTCTAGTATTTTCTAGGATTTTCGAGAGTTTTTTAGGGTTTTCTACGGTTTTCGAGGGTTTTTCTAGGATTTTCTAGGGTTTTCCAGGATTTTCTAGGGTTTTTGAGGGTTTTCTAGGATTTTCTAGGGTTTTCGAGTTTTTTTAGAGTTTTTCTAGTATTTTCTAGGGTTTTCAAGGATTTTTTAGGGTTTTCTAGGGTTTTCTAGGATTTTCTAGGGTTTTTAGGGTTTTCTTGGGTTTTCTAGGATTATCAAGGATTTTCGAAGATTTTCTTGGGTTTTTTAGGATTTTTTAGGAATTTTTGAGGGTTTTCTAGGATTTTTCTAGGGTTTTTTACGTTTTTCTAGGATTTTTTAGGATTTTTCTAGGGTTTTCTAGTGTTTTCTATGGATTTATATGATTTTCAATGGTTTTCTTAGAGTTTTCTATGGTTTTCGAGGGTTTTTCTTGGATTCTCTAAGATTTTCTAGGGTTTTTCTTGGGTTTTCTAGGATTTTCAAAGATTTTCTATGATTTTCTTGGATTTTTTAGGGATTTCTAAGAATTTCTGAGGGGTTTTTAGGATTTTTTAGGGATTTTTGAAAGTTTTTTAGGTTTTTCTAGGAGTTTTCTTGTGTTTTCTATGGTTTTCTACGATTTTCTAGGATTTTCGAGGATTTTTCTAGGGTTTTCTTTGGATTTATAGGGTTTTTTTTCTATGGTTTTCTTCGGGTTTTCTAGGGTTTTCGAGAGTTTTTTAGGGTTTTCTATGGTTTTCGAGGGTTTTTTTTAGGATTTTCTAGGGTTTTTTAGGGTTTTCTAGGGTTTTCTAGGATTTTCTAGGGTTTTTCTGGATTTTTCGAGGGTTTTTTAGAATTTTTCTTGAATTTTCTAGAATTTTCTAGAGTTTTTTAGAATTTTCTATGGTTTTCGAGGGCTTTTTAGGATTTTCTAAGGTTTTCTAGGGTTTTTCTAGGGTTTTCTAGGGTTTTCTATGCTTTTCTAGGATTTTCTAGGGTTTTTGTAGGGTTTTCTAGGGTTTTCTAGGATTTTTAAGGTTTTTCTAGGGTTTTCTAGGGTTTTTTAAAGTTTTCTATTATTTTTCTAGGGTTTTCGAGGGTTTTTTAGGGTTTTTCTAGTATTTTCAAGGATTTTCGAGGGTTTTTTAGGGTTTTTTTTGTTTTTGAGGGTTTTTCTTGGATTTTTTAAGGCTTTCTAGGGTTTTCTTGTATTTTCTAGGGTTTTCTAGGAATTTCTGAGGGTATTCTAGGATTTTCAAGGTTTTTCTAGGAGTTTTACAGGGTTTTCTATGGTTTTCTAGACTTTTCTAGGATTTTCTAGGGTTTTTCTAGGATTGTCTAGGGTTTTCTAGGGTTTTCGAGGGTTTTTCTAGGGTTTTCTAGGTTTTTCTAGGGTTTCTTAGTGTTGTCGAGGGTTTCTTAGGGTTTTTGAGGGTTTTTAGGATTTTTCTAGTATTTTCTAGAATTTTCGAGAGTTTTTTAGGGTTTTCTATGGTTTTCGAGGGTTTTTCTAGTATTTTCTAAGGTTTTCTAGGGTTTTCTTGGGTTTTCTAGGATTTTCAAGGGTTTTCGAAGATTTTGTTGGGTTTTTTAGGATTTTTGAGGGATTTCTGAGGGTTTTCTAGGAGTTTTCTAGGATTTTCTACGTTTTTCTAGGATTTTCTAGGGTTTTTCTAGGGTTTTCTAGGGTTTTCAATGGATATATAGGATTTTCTAGGGTTTTCAAGAGTTTTTTAAGGTTTTCTATGGTTTTCAAAGGTTTTTCTAGGATCTTCTAGGGTTTTCTAGGATCTTCTAGGGTTTTCTAGAGTTTTTCTTGGGTTTTCTAGGATTTTCAAGGATTTTCTATGATTTTCTTGGATTTTTTAGGGATTTCTAGAGATTTCTGAGGGTTTTTTAAAGAATTTTTCTTGAATTTTCTAGAATTTTCTAGAGTTTTTTAGAATTTTCTATGGTTTTCGAGGGCTTTTTAGGATTTTCTAGGGATTTCTGTGGGTTTTTTAGGTTTTTCTAGGAGTTTTCTTGTGTTTTCTATGGTTTTCTACGATTTTCTAAGATTTTCGAGGGTTTTTCTAGGTTTTTCTAGGGTTTTCTTTGGATTTATGGGGTTTTCTATGGTTTTCTTAGGGCTTTCTAGGGTTTTCGAGAGTTTTTTAGGGTTTTCTATGGTTTTCGAGGGTTTTTCTAGGATTTTCTAAGGTTTTCTAGGGTTTTCTTGTGTTTTCTAGGATTTTCAAGGGTTTTCGAAGATTTTGTTGGGTTTTTTAGGATTTTCGAGGGATTTCTGAGGGTTTTCTAGGAGTTTTCTAGGGTTTTCTACGTTTTTCTAGGATTTTCTAGTGTTTTTCTAGGGTTTTCTAGGGTTTTCTATGGATTTATAGGGTTTTCTATGGTTTTCTTAGGGTTTTCTAGGGTTTTCAAGAGTTTTTTAAAGTTTTCTATGGTTTTCGAGGGTTTTTCTAGGATCTTCTAGGGTTTTCTAGAGTTTTTCTTGGTTTTTCTAGGATTTTCAAGGATTTTCTATGATTTTCTTGGATTTTTTAGGGATTTCTAGAGATTTCTGAGAGTTTTTTAGGGTTTTCTAGAGATTTCTGAGGGTTTTTTAGGTTTTTCTATGAGTTTTCTTGTGTTTTCTATGGTTTTCTACTATTTTCTAGGATTTTCGAGGGTTTTTCTAGGGTTTTCTAGGGTTTTCTTTGGATTTATAGGGTTTTCTATGGTTTTCTTAGGATTTTCTAGGGTTTTCTAGAGTTTTTTAGAGTTTTCTATGGTTTTCGAGGGTTTTTCAAGGATTATCTAGGGTTTTCAAGGGTTTTTTAGGGTTTTCTATGGTTTTTGAGGGTTTTCTAGGTTTTTCTAGGATTTTCTAGGTTTTCGAGGGTTTTTCGAGGGTTTTTCTAAGATTTTCTAGGTTTTTCTAGGGTTTTTTCTAGGATTTTCTAGGGTTTTTTAGGGTTTTTCTAGTATTTTCTAGGATTTTCGAGGGTTTTTTAGGGTTTTCTTTGGTTTTCGAGGGTTTTTCTCGGATTTTCTAAGGCTTTCTAGAGTTTTCTTGGGTTTTCTAGGGTTTCCAAGGTTTTTCTAGGGTTTTCGAGGGTTTTTCTAGGGTTTTCGAGGGTTTTTCTAGGGTTCTCTAGGGTTTTCTAGGGTTTCCTAGGTTTTTCTAGGGTTTTTCTAGGGTTTTCGAGGGTTTTTTAGGGTTTTTCTAGTAT
>NC_029773.3:0-2554 GCF_000817695.3 Arachis duranensis | reverse complement strand
TCGAGAGTTTTTTAGGGTTTTCTATGGTTTTCGAGGGCTTTTTAGGATTTTCTAAGGTTTTCTAGGGTTTTCTTGTGTTTTCTAGGATTTTCAAGGGTTTTCGAAGATTTTGTTGGGTTTTTTAGGATTTTCGAGGGATTTCTGAGGGTTTTCTAGGAGTTTTCTAGGGTTTTCTACGTTTTTCTAGGATTTTCTAGTGTTTTTCTAGGGTTTTCTAGGGTTTTCTATGGATTTATAGGGTTTTCTATGGTTTTCTTAGGGTTTTCTAGGGTTTTCAAGAGTTTTTTAGGGTTTTCTATGGTTTTCAAGGGTTTTCTAGGGTTTTCAAGAGTTTTCTTAGGGTTTTCTAAGGTTTTCTTAGGGTTTTTCTAGAATTTTCTAGGGTTTTTGAGGGTTTTCTAGGATTTTCTAGGGTTTTTCTGGGGTTTTCGAGGATTTTTTAGGGTTTTTCTAGTATTTTCTAGGGTTTTCAAGGGTTTTTTAGGGTTTTCTATGGTTTTCGAGGGTTTTCTAGGATTTTCTAGGGTTTTCTAGGATTTTCTAGGGTTTTCTAGGATTTTCTAAGGTTTTCGGGTGTTTTTATAGGGTTTTCTAGGGTTTCTTGGGTTTTTCTAGGGATTTTCTTTGGTTTTCGAGGGTATTTTAGGGTTTTTCTAATATTTTCAAGGATTTTCGAGAGTTTTTTAGGGTTTTCTATGGTTTTCGAGGGTTTTTCTAGGATTTTCTAGGGTTTTCTAGGATTTTCTAGGGTTTTTAAGGGTTTTTCTAGGATTTTCTAGGATTTTCTAGGGTTTTCTTAGGGTTTTCGAGTGTTTTTTAGGGTTTTTCTAGTATTTTCTAGGGTTTTCAAGGATTTTTTAGGGTTTTCTATGATTTTCGAGGGTTTTCTAGGATTTTCTAGGGTTTTTTAGGGTTTTCTTGGGTTTTCTAGGATTTTTAAGGGTTTTCGAAGATTTTCTTGGGTTTTTTAGGATTTTCTAGGGATTTTTGAGGGTTTTCTAGGTTTTTTACGTTTTTTTATGATTTTTTTAGGGTTTTTCTAGGGTTTTCTAGTGTTTTCTATGGATTTATAGGATTTTCTATGATTTTCTCAGGATTTTCTAGGGTTTTCAAGAGTTTTTTAAGGTTTTCTATGGTTCTCGAGGGTTTTTCTAGGATCTTCTAGGGTTTTCTAGAGTTTTTCTTGGGTTTTCTAGGATTTCCAAGGATTTTTTATGATTTCTTGGATTTTTTAGGGATTTCTAGAGATTTCTGAGAGTTTTTTAGGGTTTTTAATGGTTTTCTATGAATTTTCTTGTGTTTTCTATGGTTTTCTACTATTTTCTTGGATTTTTGAGGGTTTTTCTAGGGTTTTCTAAGGTTTCTTAGGTTTTTTAGGGTTTTTCTATGGTTTTCGAGTGTTTTTTAGGATTTTTCTAGTATTTTCTAGGATTTTCGAGAGTTTTTTAGGGTTTTCTATGGTTTTCGAGGGTATTTCTTGGATTTTCTAAGATTTTCTAGGGTTTTTCTAGGTTTTTCTTGGGTTTTCTAGGATTTTCAAAGATTTTCTATGATTTTCTTGGATTTTTTAGGGATTTCTAGGGAATTCTGAGCGGTTTCTAGGTATTTCTGAGGGTTTTTTAGGTTTTTCTAGGAGTTTTCTTGTATTTTCTATGGTTTTCTATGACCTTCTAGGATTTTCGAGGGTTTTTCTAGGATTTTCTAGGGTTTTCTTTGGATTTATAAGGTTTTCTATGGTTTTCTTAGGGATTTCTAGGATTTTCGAGACTTTTTTAGGGTTTTCTATGGTTTTCGAGGGTTTTTCTAGGGTTTTCGAGGGTTTTTTAGGGTTTTTCTAGTAATTTCTTGGGTTTTCAAGGGTTTTAGGGTTTTCGATGGTTTTCGAGGATTTTCTAGGATTTTCTAGGGTTTTCTAGGATTTTCTAGGGTTTTCGAAGGTTTTTCTAGGGTTTCCTAGGTTTTTCTAGTGTTTTTCTAGAGTTTTCGAGGGTTTTTTAGGTTTTTCTAGTATTTTCTAGGATTTTCGAGAGTTTTTTAGGGTTTTCTATAGTTTTTGAGGGTTTTTCTAGGATTTTCTAGGATTTTTCTAGGGTTTTTTAGGATTTTCTAGGGTTTTTCTAGGGTTTTTGAGTGTTTGTTAGAGTTTTGCTAGTATTTTCTAGGGTTTTCAAGGGTTTTTTAGGGTTTTCTATGATTTTCGAGGGTTTTCTAGGATTGTCTAGGGTTTTTTAGGGTTTTCTAGGATTTTCTAGGGTTTTCGAGGATTTTTCTACTGTTTCCTAGGTTTTTCTATGGTATTTCTAGGGTTTTTGAGGGTTTTTCTTTTATTTTCTAGGATTTTCGAAAGCTTTTTAGGGTTTTCTATGGTTTTTAAGGGTTTTTCTAGGATTTTCTACAGTTTTCTTAGGGTTTTCTAGGGTTTTCAAGAGTTTTTTAAGGTTTTCTATGGTTTTCGAGGGTTTTTCTAGGATCTTCTAAGATTTTCTAGGGTTTTTCTAGGTTTTTCTTCGGTTTTCTAGGATCTTCAAGGATTTTCTATGATTTTTTTGGATTT
>NC_029772.3:106041481-106061481 GCF_000817695.3 Arachis duranensis | reverse complement strand
AATCTTAGAAAATCCTAGAAAAACCCTTAAAAATCGTAGAAAACCCTAAAAAACCCTAGAAAACCCTAATAAAACTTTAGAAAACCCTATAAATCTGTAAAAAACCCTAGAAAAACCTATAAAAACCCTAGAAAATCATAAAAAACCCCAGAAAACCCTAGAAAACTCATAGAAAATCCTAGAAAACCCTCAGAAATCCCTAGAAACCTCTAGAAAACCCAAGAAAATCCCATAAAACCATTGAAAATCCTAGAAAACCCTAGAAAACTCTAGAAAAACCCTAGAAATCCCTAGAAAACCCTAGAAAACCCAAGAAAATCCTAAAAAATCCTAGAAAACCCTAGAAAAATCTCAGAAAAACCTAGAAAACCCTAGAAAATCCTAGAAAAACCCTCAAAAACTATAAAAAAAAGGCTAAAAAAACACTCGAAAACCGTAGAAAACCCTAAAAAATCATAGAAAACCATATAAATCCATAGAAAACCCTGCAAAAAACCTAGAAAATCGTAGAAAACCATAAAAAATCCTAGAAAATCCTAGGAAATCGTAGAAAACCATAAAAAATCCTAGAAAACCCTACAAAACCCTAGAAAAACCTTAAAAAACCCTAGAAAAACTTAGAAAACCCTTAGAAATTCTTAGAAAATCCTAGAAAATCCAAAAAAGTCACTAGAAAAACCTAGAAAATCATAGAAAAACCCTCAAAAACTATAGAAACCCCTAAAAAACTCTCGAAAACCCTAGAAAACCCAAAGAAAATCTTAGAAAACCCTAGAAATATCTAGAAAATCCTAGAAAATTCCTAGAAAATCCTAGAAAACCGTAGAAAACCCCAGAAAATCCCTGGAAATTCCTAGAAAAACCTAGAAAATCCTTAGAAATTCCTAGAAAATCCTAGAAAATCCTTAGAAATTCCTAGAAAATCCTAGAAAACCCAAGAAAACTCTAGAATATCCTAGAAAAACCCCAGAAAATCCTAGAAAATCCTAGAAAATCCTAGACAAACCCTTGAAAACCGTAGGAAATACTAGAAAACCCTAAAAACCTTAGAAAATACTAGAAAAACCTTAGAAAATACTAGAAAACCCTAAAAACCCTCGAAAACCCTAGAAAAACCCTTGAAAACCCTAAAAAACCCTAGAAAACCCTAGAAAACCCTAGAAAATCCTAGAAAAATCCTCGAAAACCATAGAAAACCTTTAAAAACTCTCGAAAACCCTAGAAAACCCTAAAAAACCATAGAAAACCCTATAAATCCATAGAAAAACCCTAAAAAATCTTAGAAAATCGTAGAAAACTATAGAAAACCATAGAAAACTCTTAGAAAACCCTCAAAAATCCCTAGAAAACCCTAAAAAACCCAAGAAAACCCTTAAAATCCTAGAGAATCCAACAAAAATCCTAGAAATTCCTAGAAAATCCTAGAAAAAAACTCGAAAACCATAGAAAACCCTAAAAAACTCTCGAAAACCCTAGAAAACCCTAAGAAAACCATAGAAAACCCTATAAATCCCTAGAAAACCCTAGAAAAATCCTAGAAAAGCGTAGAAAGTCCTTGAAAACTCCTAGAAAAACCTAGAAAAATCAGAGAAAAACCCTAGAAAATCCTAGAAAATTCCTAAAAAAACCTAGAAAACCCTCAAAAATCCCTAGAAAATCCTAAACAACCCAGGAAAATCTTCAAAAATCCTTGAAAATCCTACAAAACCTAAGAAAACCCTAGAAAAACCCTAAAAAACCTTAGAAAATCCCAGAAAAACCTTCGAAAACGATAGTAAACCCTAAAAACTCTCAAAAACTCTAGAAAACCCTAAAAAATAATATAAAACCCTATAAATCCCTAGTAAATCCTAGAAAAAACCTAGAAAATCGTAGAAATGCATAAAAAATCCTAGAAAACCATGGAAAACTCCTAGAAAAATCTAGAAAACCCTTGAAAACACTCAGAAAACCTTAGAAAATACTAGAAAACCCAAGAAAATTCTAGAAAAATCCTAGAAAATCCTAGAAAAACCCTAGAAAAACTTAGAAAACCCTAGAAAATCCTTAGAAATCCCTAGAAAATCCAAGAAAACCCTAAAAAAGCCCAGAAATCCTAGAAAACCCAGAAAATCCTTGGAAATCCCTAGAAAAATCTAGAAAATCCGAGATAACCCTTAGAAATCCCTAGAAAACCCTAGAAACCCCAAGAAAACCCTAGAATATCCTAGAAAAATCCTAGAAAACCCTAGAAAACCCTAGAAAATCCTAGAAAATCGTAGAAAAGGATAAAAAAAACCCTAGAAAACTCCTAGAAAACCCTAGAAAACCCTCAGAAATCTCTAGAAAACACTAGAAAAATCCTAGAAAACCCTTAGAAATCCCAAGAAAGTTGTAAAAATCCCAAAAAACCCTAGAAAACCCTTAGAAATCCCAAGAAAGTTGTAAAAATCCCAAAAAACCCTAGAAAACCCAAGAAAACCCTAGAAAATCCTAGAAAATTCTAGAAAAACCATAGAAAACCCTAGAAAACCCTAGAAGATTATGGAAAAACCCTCGAAAACCATAGAAAACCCCAAAAAACACTTGAAAACCCTAGAAAACCCTAAGAAAATCTTAGAAAACCCTAGAAATCCCTAGAAAACTCAAGAAAACCCTAGAAAATCTCTAGAAAATCATAGAAAATCCTAGAAAATCCCAGAAAACTCCTGAAAATCCCTAGAAAAACCTAGAAAACCCTTAGAAATCTCTAGAAAATCCTCATAAATCCCTAGAAAATCCTAATAAACCCAAGAAAATCCTCAAAAACCCTTGAAAATCTTAGAAAACTCAAGAAAACCTTAGAATAACCCTCGAAAACTATAGAAAACCCTAAAAGACTCTTGAAAATTCTAGAAAACCCTAAAAAAATCACAGAAAACCCTATAAATCCATAGAAAATTTTGGAAAACCCTAGAAAAAACCTAGAAAATTTTATAAAATCGTAGAAAACCATAAAAAATCTAAGAAAACCCTAAAAAATTCCTAGAAAGCCCTAGAAAAATCCTAGAAAAACTTAGAAAACCCTTAGAAATCCCTAGAAACCCCTAGAAAATCCAAGAAAACTCTAGAAAACCAAAGAAAACCGCCAGAAAACCCTAGAAAATCCTAGAAAAACCCTCAAAAAACATAGAAAACCCTAGAAAACCCAAAGAAAATTTCAGAAAACCCTAAAAATCTCTAGAAAAGCCTAGAAAATCCTAGAAAATCCCTAAAAAATCATAGAAGATCCTAGAAAACCCTAGAAAACCCGAGAAAACCCTAGAATATCCTACAAAAACGCCAGAAAACCCTGGAAAATCCTAGAAAATCCTAGAAAAACCCTTGAAAATCGTAGAAAACCCTAAAAAAAACTCGCGAAAATCCTAGAAAACCCTAAGAAAATCGTAGAAAACCCTATAAATCCGTAGAAAATGCTAGAAAAACCTAGAAAAACCCTAGAAAATCCTAGAAAATCATAAAAAAACCATAAAAACCCTAGAATACTGCTAGAAAAACCTAGAAAACCCTCAGAAATACCTAGAAACCCCTAGAAAACCCAAGAAAATCCTAAAAAACCCTTGAAAATCCTAGAAAACCCTAGAAAACTCTAGAAAAACCCTAGAAAATCCTAGAAAAACCACAAAAAACCCTAGAAAAACCCCAGAAAATCCTAGAAAACCCTAGAAAAACCCTTGAAAATCATAGAAAACCCAAGTAAATCCTAGAAAACCAAAAAAACCCCCCAAAAAATCCTAGAAAATCCTAGAAAAACCCTCAAAAACTATAGAAAACCCTAAAAAACTCTTGAAAACCTAAAGAAAATCTTAGAAAATCCTAGAAATCTCTAGAAAAGCCTAAAAAATCCTAGAAAATCCTAGAAAACCCCAAAAAATTTCTGAAAATCCCTAGAAAAACCTAGAGAATCCTAGAAAACCCAAGAAAACCCTAGAAAACCCTAGAACATCCTAGAAAACCCCCAGAAAACCCTAGAACATCCTAGAAAACCCCCAGAAAACCCTAGAAAATCTAAGAAAATCCTAAAAAAACCCTTGAAAATCGTAGAAAACACTAAAAAATCCTCGAAAATCATAAAAAACCTAAGAAAATCCTAGAAAATTGTAGAAAACCATAGAAAACCCGAGAAAACTCCTAAAAAACTTAGAAAACCCTCAGAAATCCCTAGAAAACCCTAGAAAACCCTAAAAAACTCTTAAAAACCCTAGAAAATCCTAAGAAAACCCTATAAATTCATAGAAAACCCTAGGAAACTCTAGAAAAACCTAAAAAACTCCTAAAAAAACCAAGAAAACTCTCAGAAATCCCTAAAAACCCTAATAAACCCAAGAAAATCCTCAAAAACCCTTGAAAATCCTAGAAAACCTAAGAAAACCCTAGAAAAGCTTAGAAAATCATAGAAAAACCCTCGAAAACCATAGAAAACCCTAAAAAACTCTCGAAAACTCTAGAAAACCCTAAAAAACCATAGAAAACCCTATAAATCCATAGAAAACCCTAGAAAACCCTAGAAAAAACCTAGAAAATCCTAAAAAATCGTAGAAAACCATATAAAATCCAAGAAAACCCTAGAAAATTCATAGAAAAACTTAGAAATCCCTAGAAAATCCTAGAAAACCCTAAAAAAACCTAGAAAACTCTAGAAACATCATAGTAAAACTTAGAAAACCCTAGAAACCCTTAGAAATTCCTAGAAAATCCTAGAAAACACAAGAAAACCCTAAAAAATCCTAGAAAACCCTAGAAAAAACCCTAGAAAACCCTAGAAAAACCCTAGAACACCCTAGAAAAACCCATGAAAACCATAGAAAACCCAAGAAAACCCTAGAAAACCCAACAAAACCCCCAAAAAACTCTAGAAAATCCTAGAAAAACCCTCAAAAACTATAGAAAACCCTAAAAAACCCTCGAAAACCAAAGAAAACCCTAAAAAACCAGAGAAAACCCTAAAAATCCCTAGAAAACCCTAGAAAAAACCTTGAAAATCCTAGAAAATCATAAAAAACAATAAAAAATCCTAGAAAATCCTAGAAAACTCCTAGAAAAACCCTTGAAAACCTTCAGAAAATCCAAGAAAATCCTAGAAAACGCTAGAAAATCCAAGAAAACCCCCAAAAAACCCTAGAAAATCCAAGAAAAACCCTCAAAAACTATAGAATACCCTAAAAAACTCTTGAACACCCAAAGAAAATCTTAGAAAATCCTAGAAATCTCTAGAAAAGCCGAAAAAATTCTAGAAAACCCTAAAAAACCCCAGAAAATCCCTGAAAAAACCTAGAGAATCCTAGAAAACCCAAGAAAACCCTAGAAAACCCTAGAATATCCTAGAAAAACCCCAAAAAACCCTAGAAAATCCAAGAAAATCCTAGAAAAATCATTGAAAACCATAGAAAACCATAAAAAACCCTTGAAAATCATAAAAAACCTAAGAAAACTCTAGAAAACCCTCGAAAATCCTAGAAAATTGTAGAAAACCATAGAAAAACCGAGAAAACTCCTAGAAAAACTTAGAAAACCCTAGAAAACCCTCAGAAATTCCTAGAAAACCCTAGAAAACCCTAAAAAACTCTCGAAAACCCTAGAAAACCCTAAGAAAATCCTATAAATCCATAGAAAATCCTAGGAAACTCTAGAAAAATCCTAGAAAACCCTAGAAAACTCTTGAAAAAACCAAGAAATCCCTCAGAAATCCCTAAAAAACCCTAATAAACCCAAGAAAATCCTCAAAAACCCTTGAAAATCCTAGAAAACCCAAGAAAACCCTAGAAAATCTTAGAAAATCCTAGAAAAACCCTCGAAAACCATAGAAAACCCTAAAAAACTCTCGAAAACTCTATAAAACCCTAAAAAAATCATAGAAAACCCTATAAATTCATAGAAAACCTTAGAAAACCCTAAAAAAACGTAGAAAATCCTAGAAAATCGTAGAAAACCATAAAAAATCCAAGAAAATCCTAGAAAATTCTTAGAAAAACCTAGAAATCCCTAGAAAATCCTAGAAAAACCCTAGAAAACTCTAAAAAAATCATAGAAAAACTTAGAAAACCCTAGAAACCCTTAGAAGTCCCTAGAAGACCCTAGAAAACACAAGAAAACCCAAGAAAATCCTAGAAAATCCTAGAAAAATCCCAGAAAAACCTAGAAAACCTAGAGAATCCTAGAAAACCCTAGAAAAACAATAGAAAACCCTCAGAAATTTCTAGAAAACTGTAGAAAACCCCAAAAAATTCTAGAAAACTTAAGAAACACCTAGATAACCCCAGAAAATCCTAGAAAAACCATAGAAAATCCTAAAAAACTCTCAAAAACCCTAGAAAACACTAAGAAAATCTTAGAAAACCCTAGAAATTCCTAGAAAACTCTAGAAAACCCTAGAAAATCTCTAGAAAAACCCAGAAAAACCCTGGAAAAATCCCTAGAAAAACCTAGAAAACCCTTAGAAATCTCTAGAAAACCCTAGAAATCCCAAGAAAACTCTAGAAAATCCTAGAAAAATCCCAAAAAATCCTAGAAAACCCTAGAAAACTCCTAAAAAACCTAGAAAACCCTCATAAATCCCTAGAAAACCCTAATAAACCCAAGAAAATCCTCAAAAACCCTTGAAAATCCTAGAAAACCCAAGAAAACCCTAGAAAACCTTAGAAAATCCTAGAAAAACCCTCGAAAACCATAGAAAACCCTAAAAAACTCTAGAAAACCCTAAAAAACCATAGAAAACCCTATAAATCCATAGAAAACCCTAGAAAACCCTAAAAAAACCTAGAAAATCCTAGAAAATCGTAGAAAACCATAAAAAAATCCAAGAAAACCCAAGAAAATTCCTAGAAAAACCTAGAAAACTCTTGAAATCCCTCAGACGTACCTAGAAAATCCTAGAAAATCATAGAAAAATCCTAGAAAACCCTTAGAAATCCCTAGAAAACCCTAGAAAACCCAATAAAACCTAGAAAACCAAAGAAAACCCCCAGAAAACCCTAGAAAATCCTAGAAAAACTCTCAAAAACTATAGAAAAATCTAAAAAACTCTCGAAAACCCTAGAAAACCCAAAGAAAATCTTAGAAAACCCTAGAAATCTCTAGCAAAGACTAGAAAATCCTAGAAAATCCCTAGAAAATCCTAGATGATAGTAGAAAACCCTAGAAAACCCTATAAAACCCGAGAAAACCCTAGAAAACCCCAGAATATCCTACAAAAATCCCAGAAAACCCTAGAAAATCCTAGAAAAACCCTTGAAAATCGTAGAAAACCCTAAAAAACCCTCGAAAACCCAAGAAAACCCTAAGAAAACCCTATAAATCCATAGAAAACCGTAGAAAATTCCAGAAAATCATAAAAAACCATAAAAAAACCCTAGAAAACCCTAGAAAACTCCTAGAAAAACCTAAAAAACCCTCAGAAATCCCTAGAAAAACCAAGTAAATCCTAGAAAACCTTTGAGAATCCAAGAAAACCCTAGAAAACTCTAGAAAAACCCTAGAAAATCCTAGAAAACCCTTAGAAATCCCTAGAAAATCCTATAAAACCCAAGAAAACCCTTAAAAACCATAGAAAACCCAAGAAAACCCCTAGAAAACCCTAGAAAATCCTAAAAAAACCCTCAAAACTATAAAAAAAACCCTAAAAAACTCTTGAAAACCCAAAGAAAATCTTAGAAAATCCTAGAAATCTCTAGAAAATTCTAGAAAACCGTAAAAATCTTAGAAAATTCCAAGAAATCCCTAGAAAAACCTAGAAAATCCTAGAAAACCTAAGAAAATCCTAGAAAACCCAAGAAAACCCTAGAAAACCCTATAATATCCTAGAAAAACCCCAGAAAATTCTAGAAAATCCTAGAAAAGCCCTTGAAAACCGTAGAAAACCCTAAAAAACCCTCGAAAACCCTAGAAAATCCTAGAAAATCCTAAGAAAACCCTAGAAAACCCTCAAAAATCCTAGAAAATTGTAGAAAACCATAGAAAATCTTAGAAAACTCCTAGAAAAACCTAGGAAACCATAGAAAACCCTCAAAAATCCCTAGAAAACCCTAGAAAACCCTAGAAAATCCTAGAAAATCCTAGAAAACCCTAGAAAATCCTAGAAAAACCCTCAAAAACCATAGAAAACCTTAAAAAACTCTCGAAAACCCTAGAAAACTCTAAGAAAACCCTATAAATCCATTGAAAACTCTAGAAAACCCTAGAAAAACCCTAAAAAATGCTAGAAAATCATAGAAAACTATAGAAAACCCTAGAAAACTACTAGAAAAACCTAGAAAACCCTCTTGAATCCCGTAGAAAATCCTAAAAAACCCAAGAAAATCCTAGAAAACCCTTGAAAATCCTAGAAAACCCAAGAAAACCCTTGAAAAACCCTAGAAAACTGTAGAAAATCCTTGAAAAACCCATGAAAACCATAGAAAATCCTAAAAACCACTCGAAAACTCTAGAAAACCCTAAAAAACTATAGAAAACCCTAAAAAACCCTCGAAAACCCTAGAAAACCCTAAGAAAACCATAGAAAATCCTATAAATCCATAGAAAACCCTAGAAAAACCTAGAAAAACCCTAGAAAATTTTATAAAATCGTAGAAAACCATAAAAAACCCTACAAAACCTTAGAAAACTCCTAGAAAATCCCTAGAAAATTCTAGAAAATCCTAGAAAAATCCTAGAAAACCCTTGAAAATCCTAGAAAACCCCAGAAAACCCTAGAAAATCCCTAGAAATCCCTAGAAAACCCTTAGAAACCCCTAGAACACCTTAGAAAACCCAAGAAAACCCTAGAAAATCCTAGAAATACCCCAGAAAACCCTAGAAAATCCTAGAAAAATCTTCCAAAACCTTAGAAAACCCTAAGAAAACCATAGAAAACCCTGTAAATCCATAGAAAACCTTAGAAAATCCTAGAAAATCCTAGAAAACCCAAGAAAATCCTAAAAATCGTAGAAAACCATAGAAAATCCTAGAAAACCCTAGAAAACTCCTAGAAAACCCTAGAATACCCTCAAAATTCTCTAGAAAATCCTAGAAAACCTAAGAAAATCCTAGAAAATCCTAGAAAAATTCTTGGAAACTACAGAAAACCCTAAAAAACCCACGAAAACCCTAGAAAAACCCTAGAAAACTCTAGAAAATACTAGAAAAACCTTAAAAAACCGTCGACAACCCTAGAAAACTCTAGAAAACCCTACAAAATCCTAGAAAACCCTAGAAACCCTAGAAAAACCTTCGAAAACCTTAGAAAATCCTAGAAAAACCTAGAAAACCCTAGAAAATCCTAGAAAAATCCTCGAAAACCATAGAAAACCCTAAAAAATACTCGAAAACACTAGAAAAACCCTCAGAAAACCTTAAAGAACCCAAGAAAATCCTATAAAACCCTTGAAAATCCTAGAAAACCCAAGAAATACTCTAGAAAACCATAGAAATTCCTAAAAAAAAACCTCGAAAACCATAGAAAACTCTAAAAACTCTCGAAAACCCTAGAAAACCCTAAGAAAACTATAGAAAATCCTATAAATCCATAGAAAACCCTGGAAAAACCCAAGAAAATCCTAGAAAAGCGTAGAAAACCCTAGAAAACCGTAGAAAACTCCTAGAAAAACCTAGAAAACCCTCAGAAATCCTTAGAAAATCCTAAAAAACACAAGAAAATCTTCGAAAGCCCTTGAAAATCCTAAAAAAAACCGTAGAAAACATTAGAAAATCCTAGAAAAACCCTCGAAAACCATAGAAAACCCTAAAAAAAGATCGAAAACTCTAGAAAATCCTAAAAAAACCATAGAAAACCCTAGAAAAAACCTAGAAAATCCTATAAAATAGTAGAAAACCATAAAAAATCCTAGAAAACTCTCAGAAATCCCTAGAAAATCTTAGAAAACCCAAGAAAACCCTAGAAAAACCCTAGAAAAACTTAGAAAGCCTTAGAAAACCCTTAGAAATTCATAGAAAACCGAAGAAAACCCTAGAAAACCCAAGAAAACCCTCAGAAAACCCTAGAAGATCATAGAAAAACCCTCAAAAACTATAGAAAACCCTAAAAAACTCTCGGAAACCCTAGAAAACCTAAAGAAAATCTTAGAAAACCCTAGAAATCTCTAGAAAATCCTAGAAAATTCTAAGAAAATCCTAGAAAATCCTAGAAAACCGTAGAAAACCCTAGAAAATACCTGAAAATCCCTAGAAAAACTTAGAAAATCCTAGAAAATCTTTAAAAATTCCTAGGAAATTCTAGAAAACCCAAGAAAACTCTAGAAAACCCTAGAACATCCTAGAAAAACCACAGAAAATCCTAGAACATCCTACAAAATCCTAGAAAAACCCTTGAAAATCGTAGAAAACCCTAAAAAACCCTCGAAAACCCTAGAAAACCCTAAGAAAATTATAGAAAACCCTATAAATCCATAGAAAATCCTAGAAAAACCTATAAAAATCTTAGAAAATTGTAGAAAACCATAAAAAACACTAGAAAAATCTAGAAAATCATAGAAAACTCTTAGAAAAACATAGAAAATCCACAAAAATCCCTAGAAAACCCAAGAAAATCCTAGAAAACCCTTGAAAATCTTAGAAAACCCTAGAAAAACTCTAGAAAAACCCTAGAAATTCCTAGAAAATCCTTAGAAATCCCTAGAGAATCCTAGAAAACTCAAGAAAACCGTAGAAAACCCTAGAAAATCCTAGAAAAACCCCAAAAAGCCCTAGAAAACCGTAGAAAATCTTAGAAAAATCCTTGAAAACCATAGAAAACCCTAAGAAAAATATAGAAAACCCTATAAATCCATAGAAAACCCTAGAAAACCTAAGAAAACCCAAGAAAATCCTAGAAAACCCAAGAAAACCCTAGAAAACCCTAGAAAACCCAAGAAAACCCTAGAAAAACCCTAGAAAATCCTAGAAAAACCCTAGAAAAACTTAGAAAAACATAGAAAACCCTAAGAAAAACATAGAAAACCCTATAAATTCAATGAAAATCCTAGAAAAACCCTAGAAAATCCTATAAAATCGTAGAAAACCATAGAAAACCCTAGAAAACCCAAAAAAACTCCTAGAAAAACCTAGAAAACCCTAAAATATCCTCAGAAATCCCTAGAAAACCTAAGAAAATCCTAGAAAATCCTAGAAAAACCCTCAAAACCATAGAAAACCCTAAAAACCCTCGAAAACACTAGAAAAATCCTAGAAAACCCTAGAAAATATTAGAAAAATCCTAAAAAACCCTCAAAAACCCTAGAAAACCTCAGAAAATCCTAGAAAAACCCTAGAAAACACTTAGAAATCCCTAGAAAACTGTATAAAACCCAAAAAAACCTAGAGAATCCTAGAAAACCCAAGAAAATCCAAGAAAGCTCTAGAAAATCCTAGAAAACTCTTGAAAACCATAGAAAACCAAAAAAAACTCTCGAAAACCATAGAAAACCCTAAAAAACCCTCGAAACCCATAGAAAACCCTAAAAAACTCTCGAAAACCATAGAAAACCCTAAAAAACTCTCGAAAACTCTAGCAAACCCTAAGAAAATCTTAGAAATCTCTAGGAAATCCTAGAAAGCCCTAGAAAACCCTAAAAAACTCTCGAAAACCCTAGAAAACCCTAAAAATCTCTAGAAAAGCTTAGAAAATCCTAGAAAATCCCTAGAAAATCCTAGAAAACCCTGAAAAACCCTAGAAAATCCCTGGAAATCCCTAGAAAAACCTAGAAAATCCGAAATAACCCTTAGATATCCCTAGAAAACCCTAGAAAAACTAAGAAAACCTTAGAAAACCTTAGAATATCCTAGAAAAACCCTAGAAAATCCTAGAAAAACCCCTTGAAAACCGTAGAAAACCTAAAAATCCTCGAAAACCCTAGAAAATCCTAGGAAAACTATAGAAAACTCTATATATCCATAGAAAACCCCTAGAAAAACCTAGAAAAATCTTAGAAAATCCTAGAAATTCCCTAAAAAACCCTCGAAAACCCTAGAAAAACCCTAGAAAAACCTAGAAAACCCTAGAAAACCCTAGAAAAACCCTCGAAAATCCTAGAAAATCCTAGAATACCCTAAAAAATCCTAAAAAACCCTAGAGAATCCTAGAAAACCCTCGAAAATCATAGAAAACCCTAAAAAACCCTTGAAAACCCTAGAAAATACTAGAAAAACCCTAAAAAACCCTCGAAAACCCCAGAAAAACCCTAGGAAATCCTAGAAAACCCTAGAAAACCCTCAAAAACCCTAGAAAACCCTAGAAAACCTAAGAAAATCCTAGAAAACCATAGAAAATCCTAAAAAACTCTCGAAAACCCTAGAAAACCCTATGAAAACCATAGAAAACCCTATAAATCCAAGAAAAACCCTAGAAAACCCTAGAAAAACCCTCGAAAATCCTAGAAAATCGTAGAAAACCAAAGAAAACTCCTAGAAAAACCTAAAAAACCCTCAGAAATCTCTAGAAATCCCTAAAAAATCCAAGAAAATCATAGAAAATCCTTGAAAATCCTAGAAAACCCTAGAAATACCCTCGAAAACCATCGAAAACCCTAAAAAACTCTCGACAATCCTAGAAAATACTAGAAAAACCCTAAAAAACTCTCGAAAATCCTAGAAAAACCCTAGAAAATCCTAGAAGACCCTAGAAAAACCCTCAAAAACCCTAGAAAATCTTAGAAAAACCCTCGAAAACCATAGAAAACCCTAAAAAACTCTCGAAAACCCTAGAAAACCCTAAGAAAACCATAGAAAACCCTATAAATCCAAAGAAAACAATAGAAAACCCTAGAAAAACCATCGAAAATCCAAGAAAGTCGTAGAAAACCATAAAAAACACAAGAAAACTCCTAGAAAAACCTAAAAAACCCTCAGAAATCCCTAGAAAACCCTAAAAACCCCTCAGAAATCCCTAGAAATCCCTAAAAATCCAAGAAAATCATAGAAAATCTTTGAAAATCCTAGAAAAACCTAGAAAAACCCTAGAAAATCTTAGAAAATCCAAGAAAAAACCCTCGAAAACCATAGAAAACCCTAAAAACTCTTGACAATCCTAGAAAATACTAGAAAAATCCTAAAAAACCCTCGAAAACCCTAGAAAAATCCTAGAAAAACCTAGGAAACCCTAGAAAATCCTAGAAAATCCTAGAAACCCTCGAAAACCATAGAAAACCCTAAAAAACCTTTGAAAACCCTAGAAAATACTAGAAAAACCCTAAAAAACCCTCGAAAACCCTAGAAAATTCTAGAATACCCTAGAAAAACCCTCAAAAACCCTAGAAAATCCTAGAAAATCCTAGAAAAACCCTCGAAAACCATAGAAAACCCTAAAAAACTAGAAAACCCTAGAAAACCCTATGAAAACCATAGAAAACCCTATAAATCCAAAGAAAACCCTAGAAAAACCCTCGAAAATCCAAGAAAATACTGGAAAACCATAGAAAACACAAGAAAACTCCTAGAAAAACCTAAAAAACCCTCAGAAATCCCTAGAAAACCCTAAAAAACCCTCAGAAATCTCCAGAAATCCCTAAAAAATCCAAAAAAATCATAGAAAATCCTTGGAAATCCTAGAAAACTCAAGAAAAACTCTAGAAAACCCTAGAAGATCCTAGAAAAACCCTCGAAAACCTTAGAAAACTTTAAAAAACTCTTGAGAATTCACCAATGTTAACTTGACTAGACTAATCATCCACTAAAGTTGCTTGATTCATCAATCCCTGTGGGATCGACCTCACTCTTGTGAGTTATTACTACTTGATACGACCCGATACACTTGCCGGTGAGTTTTGTGTTGGAATCTGATTTCCAACCCATCAATAACCACAGTTTGATTCAAACCACAATCCTCGGGGGATCGACCCTTACTCACTCAGGTATTATTTGGACGACCCAGTGCACTTGTTGGTTCAGTTGTGCGAAGTTTAATTCCGCGCACCAGTATTTTATGTTTATTGTCACTTTCTTTAATTTGTTGTTATTGTTCTCTTGCAATTGTTAGTCTTAGAGTTTACTATTTTCTATTAATTTTTTATATTTTTATTTTATGCCTTCCAAGTGTTTGATAAAATGTTTGGTTGAATTTTAAAATAGATTTTTGTGTTCTTGACTTGAATTAAGTAATTTGGAGACTCTTGAATTGGCAAAGTCTCATGTTGATTGTGTGATTGAAAGTTGCTAGTTGGTTTGAGCTTTACTAAATCTAGTCTTTGATTAGGACTTGTGAACTTAAGTTGATTTTGCTCACTTGACTTTCCTTCAATTGTTAGAGGTTAACTAAGTGAGAGTAAAAGGCAATTACCATCACTAATTGACGATGATAATGAGGATAGGAATTCCAATTCTCATCCCTTACTAGAACCTTTCTTAGTTGTTAGTTTATTTTCTTGTTATTTACATTCCTCGTTCATTATTCGAAAATTCCAAAAAAAAAATACTTTCCCACAACCAATAATAAGTACACTTTCCTACAATTCCTTTGAGAGACGACCTGAGGTTTAAATACTTCGGTTATTTTTACTGGGTTTGCTTAAGTGACAAACAAATTAAACGTTAATTGAGATTTAATTGTCGATTTAGATCTATACTTCAATGAGATTATTTTTGTCAAATTCTATACCGACATAAATCCTCCGTCACACACTAACAATTGAACATATCTAGATACAATTTATGTCATGAATGTACTATATTTCGAAAGTGACTGTAATTTTGAATCGAAGGGAGTACTGCTCATTCAATATTTTATGTAACTTTGTGATTCTAATACACATATTTGCTTTAAATAAAAGGTGACGAGGGATGGTACCATAGTCCAATCAGGAAAGTACAATGATCTACTTGATTTTGGACTAGATTTTGTCGCTTTGGTAGTTGCACATGAGACCTGCATGGAGCTAGTCGAACAAGGCGCTGCCAATCGATCCTGGCAAAAGTTCGAACAAACCATTGAAATCTCCAAAGGGTGTTTCCAATCACCGAGAGGCCAATGGTGAAAGCAATTCTCATGATGTACCAAATTCTAAGAAGGAAGCTTACATATCTATAAACCCTACTACACTGAGGCTTTTGGTTGGTGGGGAATTAATGGAGTAATGTTTCTCTTTGTGGTGTGGCAAGCATCTACGATGGCAAGTGATTATTGGCTGGCGTCTGATACCTCGGCCGAGCGTGTTGAATTCTTTAATGCCTTTAATTTCATCTCTGTCTATGGAGTTATTGTAGCAGTTTCAATTGTTCTGATAGTGCTAAGGTTCTACGCTGTCACAATCTTGGGACTAAGGACAGCAAAGAGTTTCTTCTCACAAATTCTTCATAGCATCTTGCATGCTCCCATGTCTTTCTTCGACACTACTCCATCCGAAGGAATTCTTAGTAGAGTAAGAATCTGAAGGCTCAAATATACTTTGTTAAACATTAAACCAAATAAAAATGTTCTGTAATGACTAATGAGCAAAGTTATGTTATTCATGATTTATTTTTACCTTTAGTCTAGATTGTGAATCATAAATTTGATGTATTTAGGAATTTTTAATATTTTAAATTCTATGTTTGTATGTAGACATTGTAAATGTTTTTGGTATTTATTTAAAAAATTGATCTATGTTTGATTCATTTTATATTTTGTGGAAATATAATTATTCATGAAATTAAGTTTTAATAGTGATAAATGTGAAATTAGTAAAAATCTATAATTACAAGATTAGGAACGCCTGTGTTCGCGGTGCGGATTGGTTCGGTTTTTGAGAGAAAAGTCATCCGATCCGATCGTCTAATTAAACTGCGGTTCGGTTTGGTTCGATTTTTTTATCGAAGTCATCCGAACCAAATCAAACAAATTAAAATCGGTTTGGTTTGGTTCGATTTTTTCGGTTTTTCAATTAATTACAGAAAAAAAGTCTTAAAGATTGCAGGAACAGCTAAGACTGAAATATAAAAAAAATAGTGAAGTGTAAGCAACTAACAAACATTAGTATGTACACTTCCATTCAAACATTCTTAATTTCATGTACTGACTGGAATTGGACAAAATGCAGAAATTCCTATTGCAAATTGTACAACTTTTCACTTTTATCATTAACAACAAAATGTTATGAAGGCTATGACATTCATGACAAATCAATGAAACTTCTTTAGTAAAAATCAAGTTCAATTAATCCTGAAAATGAGCAAGAGTTGAGGGTTGAGGGTGGAGCAAAATACATTTTAAGAAGGGAAAGATAAGAGCCAGAACCATTTCTCTAAATAGTTTATAAAAAGAGTAGTATAATAATACAGAATCAATATATATAACATCTTAAAAATACAAAATAAAAGAAAAGATGTTAATCCATTAATGACAGCATAAAAATAATAACTAACAATCAACTAAAATGTGAGAACTAAGTATATTGGTACTGGTACGTGTTTAACTAATAACCAGCAGAAGCAGAAGCAAAAATATCAATAGGTTGAACATAAAAAATCAAGGGAAAAAAAGATTAACAACATGATAAAGATTGAAACTATAATGAAATAAAAGATCACAGAATCTGCTGTTTGGTAAGTTTTTCACAGTATTGGACCCAAAGCCTCGATCCAAGCCAATAAATCTATCCTGTGCCACAATCTCTGCATCAATGAAACAGACTTCCAAAAATCAATAACAAATACTAAAAGCCGCAACCAAGACATGTGTAGAAAGACCAGATACCTTAGACAATTGCACCTTCTATTCATCAATTATATTTATTCCAAGTTCTCTTCTTATATCCTGCTAAAGACCAATACCAGATAATGAACAACAAATACTAGGAATCACAACAATGAACAATGAACAACAATGAACAAATAATTAAAAAAACAGAAGCAGAAATACAAAATAAAATTACTAACATTCAGTAACAATGAACAATCAACAACAATGAACAAATATTGAACAACAATCAGCAACAATGAACAAATATGTCTAATTAACAAGAAATTAACAAAATCCTAAACAAGAAATTAATAAATTTGAACCCAACAACTCAGAAGCATAGAATCACAGTTATTAACAAGCAAATTAATAAAACCCTAAATAAATCTAGCAACTCAGAATCACAGAAATTATAATTAACAAAATCAAACCCTAACTATTTCATAATTATGAACCAAATATGTATAATTACTTCAGATACATAGAAGGAGAGAAAATAAAACCTGAATTCAAGTGGATGGAAATGAGGAAGAGCATTGGAAGAAGGCCAATCGGTGGTTGCTGTGTTGTGGGTGGCTAGGCCAGAGACGCATCAGTACTGCTATGGGTGGCCACAACCGGTGCTGCAGGTGGCCAGATTGGTCTTGTTGGTGGCGTTGGGGTGCCGCTGGATGGTGCTGGCCTGCTGGGTGGTGTAGTGTTTATGACCGCGAGGGAGGTGCTGGCTGGGGTTGGGTGGTGCTGTCCGCAAGGAGGGGCTGGGAAGAAAGGTCCGGTGGCACTGGGAGGAAGGCTTCGACGGCGCTACGAGGTGGTGGGAGGAAGGGGTTCACCGCCGGCCCTGGGTTTCTTTGAGTGAGACTGAGAGTGAGTGCAGAGAGCGAATTTAGTTTTTTAGTTTAGGAATTAGCGACCAATTTAGCGACCAATTTTAGATTTTCAAATCAGGCATCGGCGACCGAGTTCATCGGCGACTGATTTAGCGACCAAAAAGTTGATCACCATTTAGCGACTGATTTACTCAGCGACCCTTTAGCGACGGAAAATTTGATCACCATTTAGCGACTGATTATGTTAACGACCAATTTAGTGACCAATATTCTTTGGTGAGGGGTTTGGTGGCCTTGTTCAAAAATCAATCGCTAAAATCGATCGCTAACGGTTAGCAACTGAAGTTGGTCGCTATTTTCTAATTAGCGACCAAGGTTTTAGCGACCATCAGAATCGGTCGCTATTCTGGTAATTTCTTGTAGTGTCAAGTATACTCATATTCTAATCTACTAAAAACCTGCCCAAAGTCCTTGCTAACTTAAGTATCGGAGTCTCTTACCGATATCACTCCCCATCTTCTCACGAGGAACTCGGACGGCAGCATCTCGACATAAGAACAAGTTGGACGTTGCCTTACAAGGAGTTTAAACCTCACGCCCAAACCCAAATCAACGTTTCAAGTAACCTCCGAAAACACTAGTCAATATTAATTAATTAAAAAAATTTATACGTATTAAAAGTAAGAGTACAATAATGTTTTTGGCAAAAGAAAAACTAAAATTTAGTGTTGGCTTTTGAAGCAAGTGGCACAAGAATTAGGTATACTAGTGAGGAGTAACCTAGTTAGGGGGGTGTAATGATAAGTAACGAAAATGAAAGTTTTGAGATGTGGGCTATGCTTGTTGGGTGTTTGACATCCACAACTCATTGAAGGAGGTTGATATATGGCTTCTCATATGCACAAACACACAATAATATTAATACATTAAAGTTTTGTCTAACACTATTATTCAGAAGTAGATTTATTATTTTTTGGTCGATTAGATGGAAATATAATAAGTCTATTCCTGAACAACTACTAAGAAAGGATAACAAAGTTGGTTAAGGGTTTAATCATATCTTAAAAAAAGTGTGAATTCTACCTTTATTGATGTAACTTTTTTTTATTCAGAGTTATAATTTTCTCTAACATGTGCACCCATCTTAACACATAGCTCGTGCCTAGATTCCCCATGGATGATGCACTATATCAAATAATAATTTGAGTATAATAATAACAATATTCTAGAACCCCAGCATCATCACGAGGGGTAGTGTAGTATATCTCCATGACCAAAAACCAAAACCCAAATGATTCATATTCTCTTAAGTTCCTTCATGTCACGCGACATCACGTGGTGGGTTACATTTTTTTTCTCTTAAGAATTAAATTAAAGGGAAGAATTCAGAATCATCAACAAATGGGATTCAAAGTGACCACTTATATTTCTGAGACGAAAAAGGATAAAAGATTTTGTAGGCTAGAAAGGCTCTAAGAGCACTTCATGATACTTGCACATTCGAAATGATTAATTTGACTGTCAGTAATGAGAGTTTTGAGTGATGTTATTGGTTTTATCTTTGATTGATGGCTTTGATTTTAATAATATATGAGATTCCCAGGACAAATACTAAATTCAGTGTCTTAAACCGTATCATGTATGAACAAATCTTATTGCAAAAATATATAATGGAGAGCAGGTTTTGTACACAGTAGGGAAATAAAAAATCCCATCAATGGTCTAAATTTTCAAAGTGCACTACTGTGATTCGGATCCAAAGTTAAATCATTGACAGATTAAATGGGAGCAACATCTCCGAATCTCACATGAGTGCCTGAAAAACGTTTGAATTTAAAGCTGATTTATTAGATCATATAGCAGGCCCTCCTTATTCTAATAAAGTTATACATTTTCCTTTTAACGTTAATCATGCTAGTATATAAATATATACACATTTTTTTTACTAGAGCATGTGAAAGTTGTAAATTATTCTGGCATAAAAAAGAAGGCATGGCTTTATTCTGATCAATGCACCGCTGTGGCTTTTCTGGTACCCGTTTGCCGCAAACTCAAAATAGAATAGAATGGGAAAAAAAACAAAACATTTAATTCATATGTGGAGTAAATACTGTAGGAAAATTAGTAGGTGAAGGAAAATTATGCATATGTAAATGAGATAAAATCCGTGAAATATCAGCATGACGAGACATAACAGATAAAACTATTTAAATTTAATAATCACTATGTAAGGAAAGATAAGTATCAAATTAAATATATGATCAATATCACATGAAAACTGTAATTTTGGCCATAATGGAGGAGGTTAAGGTGATGCACCATCATCACCAACAGCCTAAGGCCAAAAAAGGTTGGCGCTTTAAAATCTGATTAGGCTTTGGATTTAGATCTATCTGCAATTCCATTTCAATACAAAATGGGGAGTCATGTTCTGAACTAGTTGGCTCTTTGGCACAATGTGCCGTATGCTAGTAACCAGACAAATCCCCTTGCCCCATATTTTTAGGATACAATACAATTGGTCTCATCCACCT
>NC_029772.3:106021803-106041441 GCF_000817695.3 Arachis duranensis | reverse complement strand
AATTTGAATGGTTGATTTGGACGCTCAAGTAGCATGTTTAGAAACTAAATTTAAAAAGACACTTACCCACCTATCATTGTTGCTCACTCTCAAAATCCTTTTTTTCTCCAAATAATTAACTGTTATAAAGGAGTGGATCATCTCTAGTAAAAAAAATTGGATAGTATTTAGTAGAAAATTTTATCCTTTATTATTTTCTTTTTTTATTTATTTTTGGTCCCATTTGTAGAATTAAAAGTGAGAAATTACATTTTATTCTATCCAAGAAGACAAAAAAAATGAAAATGATCCATTTTCACTGTTATAATCCTTCTCCCCACCACTGCACTCCACTTTCACATAAACAAATAATACCTACAAAAACAACACCCCCTCTAAAAATAATTCCATTTTTTTTTCCTCTCTACACTCTGCACTGCAGAAACATCATGGCCTAGCTGTTTCTTGGATCCGGAGATTCTGGGAGGCATTTTTTAATTTTAATTTGTATAATAGCCCACAAAACATGATTCGGTTCGTCTCCGTTGTTCCTCCCTAGGCTCCTCAAACCTTTCTCCCTTTGTTCCTTCATTGGAGTTTGTAGCAGCATTAGCAAGTAATGCCTGTAAATCCATGGACCCTCTTCTTCTTCTCCTTCTTATGCATTTCCCTTTTCCTTCCATACCAATACTCCTTCGCCGTCAACCCACAAGGGGAAGCTCTTCTTTCTTGGAAGAGAACCTTAAACGGTTCCTTAGAGGTTCTCAGCAGTTGGGACCGAATTGAACACACTCCATGCACCTGGTTCGGTGTAAGCTGCAACATCAACAACCAAGTAGTTCAATTGGATCTCAGGTATGTGGATTTGTTTGGAAAACTCCCTACGAATTTCACTGCATTGACTTCATTGAACAAACTCATCTTAACCGGAACCAACCTCACGGGCTCTATTCCCAAGGATATTGCCAACCTTCTAGAACTCACCTACTTGGACCTCAGTGACAATGCATTAAGCGGTGAAATCCCAACAGAACTCTGTTACTTGCCGAAACTCCAAGAGCTTCATCTGAACTCCAATGACCTTGTTGGCTCCATTCCGGTGGCGATTGGGAACCTCACCAATCTCCAGAAGCTAACCATTTATGATAACCAACTCAACGGTGAGATTCCGGCCACCATCGGGAACTTGAAGAGCTTGCAAGTTATCAGAGCCGGTGGGAACAAGAATCTACAAGGTGCTTTACCCGAAGAAATTGGAAACTGTTCCAACTTAGTGAAGCTGGGTTTGGCTGAAACTAGCATCTCTGGTTCTCTTCCTAAAACATTGGGACTACTCAAGAGCCTTGAAACCATTGCCATCTACACTACGCTTCTCTCAGGCGAAATTCCACAAGAACTCGGCGACTGTACTCTCCTCAAGAATGTCTATCTCTATGAAAACTCGCTCACCGGATCCATTCCTAAGGAACTGGGGAAACTCAGCAGCCTTGAGATTCTTCTGCTATGGCAGAACAATCTGGTCGGCACCATTCCCCCGGAGATTGGTAACTGCCTCCAGTTAGCGGTTATCGACGTGTCAATGAACTCGATTACTGGAAGCATACCGGAGAGTTTTGGCAGATTAACGAAGCTAGAGGAGCTTCAGCTGAGCGTAAACCAGATTTCAGGGGAGATTCCTGCAGAGCTTGGTAACTGCCAGCAACTAACTCACGTGGAGATAGATAACAACCTCATAACGGGAACGATACCTTCAGAGTTGGGGAACCTCAAGAACTTGACGCTTCTCTTCCTTTGGCATAACAAACTCGAAGGGAACATACCATCCTCGCTCTCTAACTGCCACAACCTTGAGGCCGTTGATCTCTCGCAGAACATGCTGACGGGTCAGATACCTAAGGGGATATTCCAGCTCAGCAATCTGAACAAACTTCTGTTACTCTCTAACAACCTATCCGGAATCATTCCTTCAGAGATTGGTAACTGCTCCTCCCTCATACGCTTCAGAGCCAGTAACAACAAGATCACAGGTACCATTCCGCCTCAGATCGGCAACTTGAAGAATCTCAACTTCTTGGACCTTGCCAATAACCGTATTTCGGGTGTTATTCCGGACGAAATCTCCGGCGGCCGCAATCTCACTTTCTTGGACTTGCATTCTAATTTGATCGCCGGAAGCTTGCCGGAGAGTCTGAGCGAGCTTGTTTCGCTTCAGTTTCTAGATGTTTCTGATAACGTCATCGGAGGGACGTTGAGTCCTGCGCTTGGTTCACTCGGTGCGTTGACGAAGCTGGTTTTAGGGAGGAATCGGATCTCCGGTTCGATTCCGAATCAACTTGGTTCTTGCTCAAAGCTTCAGTTGCTCGACCTTGGCAGCAACCAACTCTCCGGAAAAATCCCTGGAAGTCTTGGAAATATTCCATCTCTGGAAATAGCCATGAATCTAAGCCTCAACCAACTCTCCGGCGAGATTCCAAGGGAGTTCTCGAACTTGGAGAAGCTTGGTGTCTTGGACATTTCTCACAATGCCATCACTGGAAATCTCCAATATCTCGCTGGTTTGCAAAATCTCGTGGTGCTTAACGTCTCGCACAACAGATTCTCAGGTCACGTCCCAGACACTCCATTCTTCACGAAACTTCCGCTTAGCGTGCTCGAAGGGAACCCCGTGCTGTGCTTCGCCGGTAACCAGTGCTCCGGTAACGGCAACGATGCCGGGAAGTCGTCGCGTCGGGCAAGGGAGGCACGCGTGGCAATGGTGGTCCTATTATGCACGGCATGCGCTCTGCTCATGGCGGCGCTATACGTCGTAGTGTCTGCCAAACGAAGAGGGGACCGCGAAAACGACGCCGAAATGGACGGAAAGGATAGCGACGGCACGGACATGGCCCCACCCTGGGAAGTAACACTTTACCAGAAGCTCGACCTGTCGATTTCTGACGTGGCAAAATGCCTGTCCACCAGCAACGTCATCGGGCACGGTCGATCCGGTGTCGTTTACAAGGTGAACATGCCTGGAACGGGGCTGACCATCGCCGTGAAGAAGTTCAAGACGTCGGATAAATTATCGGCGTCGGCGTTCTCGTCGGAGATTGCGACTCTGGCAAGGATACGCCACCGTAACATTGTGCGATTACTTGGTTGGGGCGCAAACCGTAAAACAAAGTTACTGTTTTACGATTATTTACCTAACGGTAACCTGGACACGCTGTTGCATGAGGGATGCACAGGATTAATAGAGTGGGAGACGCGGCTCAAGATAGCACTGGGCGTCGCTGAGGGCGTAGCTTACTTGCACCACGATTGCGTCCCTGCTATCTTGCACCGCGACGTTAAAGCCCTCAACATCCTGTTAGGTGACAGGTACGAACCGTGTTTGGCTGATTTCGGATTCGCACGCTTCTTGGAAGAAGATCACCCTTCGTTTTCCGTTAATCCACAGTTCGCAGGTTCTTACGGGTACATTGCTCCTGGTGAGTCAGGTTTCTAATTAATGATTTATTTTTTTTAATCATCAGTTATAATTACATAAAAGGAAAAGTCTAGGACCAGCAATTTTATTAAATTTTAGCTAACAGTGAGATATTGAATAAAATCTCACACTAATCTTACACTATTAAAAATTTTATTAATGACTATTTGATGACAATAAATCTTAAAAATTGTTGGCCTAACATTCTTTTTACATAAAATGTTACATTAAATCAGTCTGTTCTTATTACGATGACTAATGGTGTTTTTAATAAGAATATCTGGGTAGGAATGACCAAATTAGGATGACGTGTAAGTGGGAGTGGGTAAGGGTTCATTCATATAAATTGACGGAGCATGTGGGTGAGTGGATTGGAAATGGGGACCGTACTCTCCATCTTTATTGAAGCCTTTTTTTTTCCGCCCATTATGGTTGTTGCCTTTTGAATTTGGATTCATTATGTGTACATCCCATGTACTTGACAGACACAAATTACCTGCATGCATAGTAATAATTACACGTAATCTTGGATCTTTGGGACAAGCACAAGACATAATATCCCCCCAACGCTCACTACTAGTCACAAAATTCCAATCATCATGTTCAATTGTCACGCACAAATGTCCATCCTAACTCATGGTCATGGTTATTTTATTTAATCCTTGTGTTTTGGGTTGAACTTGCAGAGTATGGTTGCATGCTAAAGATAACAGAGAAGAGCGATGTTTACAGCTTTGGGGTGGTCCTGCTAGAGATTCTAACAGGGAAAAGGCCAGTAGATCCATCATTCCGAGAAGGGGAACACGTAATCCAGTGGGTGAGGGAGCACCTTAAGAGCAAGAAAGACCCAATAGAGGTTCTTGATCCCAAGCTACAAGGGCACTCAGACACACAGATTCAGGAGATGCTGCAGGCGCTTGGGATATCTCTACTGTGCACCAGCAACCGGGGGGAGGATCGACCGACAATGAAGGACGTGGCAGCATTATTGAGAGAAATCAGACACGAAGAGGGCCCACCGGCAGGGTGTGATGAGGCCCACAAGCCCATCAAAAGAAACACGGAGGCCTCGTCGTATTCTTCGTCGTCCTTGTCCTCCACTGTGACCCCGGCTCAGTTATTGCTCCTTCAATCAGGCTCTCATTCCTCGTCCTCCCTTGCATATTCCTCTTCCTCCGTAGCCGCAGGGTACCACTACCCACCAAGGAATCATCAATCATGAATTTTGGACATTCAGAAACCCTTCTGTCTCTTCATTATTGAGCCACAAATTCTTCGATGTGTCTTTTTTTATCGTTTACTTCTGTATGGCATTTGAGGATGATTTAGATAATATTTTGATTTATGATTAGTTTATTTATAGTGGTAGTAGTACCAGAAATGAATTAACTGTAAAGGTACCAATTATGGGTACTCCCGTGTCTGCTTGGTGACATCATAAAGCTAAGCATAATGAGATGAGTGTACAGCAGCTTAATGAATTGACTTGATTCCATTTCTTTTTTCTCTACAGAACAAATTAGAGAATGCACCTTCTTATTTCTTTTTCTTGTAATTTTAAAAGTAAAGTATGATTTTTAATTTTTAAAGATTTTTTAATGTTTTTTTTATCTTACAATTAATAGTAAAAGATTATATTTTACTTTTTTAAATAAAAAAATTAAGAAAACTAATTTTTAAAAAATGGTATTATTGTAGTAGTTTTTTCCGATTATCTATTCCATTTTTTCTCCATTATAGATTTATTTAATAATTAAGCGTAGTTACGATAATTTAATGAAATTGTGAATTATAATTTCATAATTAAAAGATTTGTAATTGAGCATTTATATTAAACAAAAAAAATCGATTTATTATTTTTATTTTTATATTAAAATAAAATTTATAAATATAATTATTTTTAAGTTTATTATTAATATGACAATAAATAAATAATTATATAAACAGATATTATAAAATTCTTTTATAAAATCTTTAGATGCCATAACCCCATTCCTAGCAAGAAAACAGATGCGTGTCATTAGCCTTTTTTTAAAGTAGCCTTTCGTTTGGAAAGTCATGGGAGAGGCGGGCTAAGTAAAAGAAAAGAACTTTGGATATTTTTCTGCAACTTAAGACTTAGCAAAATTAGCGTCTTATTTTTTTATTTGACATACACGAATAGTTGAGAGTTGAGGGGGATTCTCTGAAGAAAAAATGGATTATAGGAGTGTGTGACTTGAACTATTGATTGGATCGCGCAGATGGATGACTTTTTCATATCTGTCACATTTTAATTTCATAATGAGAATGTATATAACCTTATTTCGGTCTGGTCCGATATAAAATGAACTTAGAATCATGGAATCAGCTTTTTTTTTTCCGTGTTAGGAGGCGCTATCTAAGTACAAATAAGTCTATTGTCTAAGGAAAGATGAAGGAAGCATGAAAATAGCATATAAGGCCTTAGAACTTTTAGGACAATCAATGATCTTGAATAGCATCGAAATGCAGCAGGGGTGAATGTACTAGAATTCAAAGAGGGGTTTTCCGTCTATCACACACTTTCTATCTATCTCTCGCTTGCTCGGCAAGCAAATAAATAAGTAATCATGGTTGACTAAAGGAATAAGATGATCTTTCTTTCCCATGCTCTAACTAATTGAATAGGCTCTTTTCAATTCTTTCTTCTCTTATGATATTTCGGTCACAAGATTAAATTAAGGATAAGGGACATTCCCTTAGCAGAACTGCTTGATTTCAATTCACATAGAGACTTTTACTATCTGGAAATATCTCTCTATGTTAGTTAGCAGTCGTACAATTAGGACCTCGATATGGTTCTATTCCGTTCATCGTATCGGAGGTTATGTTCCTTTTTGCTTTTTATTTTCCCGGTCTCCTTTCGAAGGAAAGGCCTTCGCATTCCTAATCCAGTAGGGGGCCGAACGACTTAGTTTGCCCCAACTTGGCTGAAGTTTTTGAAACAGACGGCAATATTTTGCTGACGCCTTGAATCAAGCTTGGCTAAAATAAATTATTATATTGATAGACAAGTAATTGATGCAATTCCAAATGGAGTTGGTATATTAAATTTTTTTATGGGAGAGGCTATAAAATATATTAGGGGTGGTTCAATCAGATCTACCTCGCCCTATCAAAAGGGAAGAGTGAGAAAGAGGAAACCACACGATTAAATAGCCAAAGGGAATACGCCGCGCCATTCTATATTCTCTATAGAGCTATGCTCTGATGCTTTTAGCTACTGGACTTTCACCATCTAGGGTGCAACACTAGATGGCGAAAGTCCAGTAGCCGAAAGCATCACTAGCTTACGCTCTGACCCGAGTAGCATGGGGTGAGTTTAGCTAATGAATAGGTTTTTTTAGTTGCGGTATAAATAAGGGGCTTTAGGTCCCATTGCCTCTGCTACAACAATCGAACGAGAACTTGAGAGATGAATGGATTCTCAGACCATCAGATAGTTGACTATAAGCGTCTCGGGAAATGGATCTAAATATAAAGAAAGGCTTTTTTTTCAAGTCTAATATTACTCAGTTCAGTTGTTCCTAGACCAGAACGAATAGTCGGGTTTCATAATTATTGGAATTGGTTCTATAAGTGATACGGGGCTCAACGGGGCCATTTTACAAATTATCTCTCATGGATTTATCCCCTCAACTCAGGAACTGACGGTTGGCTTGAAGAAAGACCTTTCTCTTATGATTTTTCTTGTTTGTCATTCGAAAGAGAAGGAAGAACGAAAAGGTAGTTTCATAGGATAGAATGAAAAAAAAAATTAAAAGACATTTTTTTGCTTTGATAAAAAAAAGAAAATTTACTCTTTCTAATCTAATGGCATAAGTATTAAAAGGCACTAAGCAATTTAACATACACATGCATTCATTCTTATCCTATGGTCATCTAGCCTAAATTTTCACAAGACATTATATATTAAATATGAGGAGAAACCTAAACCATACCTTGGTCGATTTCTCCCTGATAAACCCTAATCTGACGGTTTATCTTGTATTGAATTTAGAGTATTTTGATAACCTTTTGTCACATTTAGCCTATGAATTAGCATGGTTTTGTTATCTCTCCCATATTTATGCTTAAGTGTAAAAACATGCTTTTTAAGCCTTAGTTTGATGAATTCTAATTTCTCATTGATTCCATAAGATGCCTTGATGTGTTTGCTAGTAATTCCAGGATTGAAATAGGCTAGGCATGGATCAAAGGAAGCAAGGAAGGAAGCATACAAGTGGAGAGAAGCATAAAAAGTCAAAGAAGCAAAGTCAGCCATGCACGCGCATGCGCACAAGGCGCCCGCGCGCACATTACAGAATCAACCAGGGACGCGCACGCGTACCGTGCGCGCACGCGTCGATGACCGCACATGACTTCATTAAAGCAACACGTGCCTGGCGATTTGAGAGGGTTTCTGAACCCATTTTGGCGCCAAATGCTGATAGAAAGGAATAAAAGGATCAAGGATTGAGGGGAAGGCAATGAATCTAGCATATAGCCTAATTAGGATTAGTTTAGAGATAGTTTTAGAGAGAGAAGCTCTCACTTCTCTCTAGAATTAGGATTAGGTTTAGATTAATTTCTCTTCTTAGATCTAGGTTTAATTCATGCTTTGATTCACTTTTCATTTACCAATTCTTAATCTTCTCCTCCTCCTCTTTCTAGTTATGTGCTTTAATAATTGTAATTCTTCATTTTGTTTTGGATAGATTGTTGTTCCTTTGTCTTCTTTCAATAATGCAATTTGAGGTAATTCATGATAATTGTGATTTTCTTGATTGTTGTTGTTAATTCTTTGCAATAATTGTTGTTAGATTTTATTCTTGTTCTCAATTTACTATACTTTCCTTTTGTGCCTTCCAAGTGTTTGATGAAATGCTTGGTTGTATTTTAGGGTAGGTTTTGTTCCTCTTGACCTAGGTAGAGTAATTAGTGACTCTTGAGTTATCTAATTTCTTTGTTGATTGATAATTAGAAGTTGCTAATTGATTTGAATGCCTCTAAAGCTAACCTTTCCTTTAGGAGTTGATTAGGACTTGAGGAATCAAATTGATTCATCCACTTGACTTTCCTCCATGGTTAGAGGTTAACTAAGTGGGAGAAATGGACAATTTGTCATCACAATTGAGGAGGATAACTAGGATAGGACTTCTAGTTCTCATATCTTGCCAAGAGCCCTTTATAGTTGTTAGTTTGTTTTCTTTGCCATTTAAATTTCTTGTCTAAAATCTTAAAAACCCCAAATATAACTCACAACCAATAACAAGACACTCTATTGTAATTCCTAGGGAGAACGACCCGAGGTTTCAATACTTCGGTTTATAAATTTAGGGGTTTGTTTTAGTGACAAACAACTTTTTGTATGAAAGGATTATTGTTTGGTTTAGAAACTATATTTTACAACGAGATTTCATTAGTGAAATTCTAAACCGTCAAAAATCCAATCATCACTCTCCTAAGCCAAAAACACCCAAATTGGCGAGGTCATAAGCCTTTGACACCGAAACCTCAACACCCAAGGCCCTAAACAAGCATCCAATCTCTTCAATTGAGTTCCAATCTCACATATACACTACCTAACACATATTATTTATCACATTCACATGCACCAACTTAATGCTCATTCATAATTAACCAAGGGATTCACTAGGGTTTGAGGATCCTTATCTTACCCATTAATAATTGGAGTATAATCTAACAATTATCCAATGTTTGATTGCACCTAAACCACAAAAATCGTCAAAATCACTCAAAACTCAAACAAATTTTGTGGAGAAAGGGGGCATAACCATTTTTTTCAGATATAATTTAAGAGAACTCCGAGACGAATGCGTAGCCACAAACGGCTCGTCAATCGGAGCTCCAGATTGAAAGATATAAGCAATTGAAGATGGAGGTGATTAGGTTTTCCTTCTCCTCTTCTCACTGTAACCCTCCCCCCTATTTTGCCAAGTTCTAGCATGTTTCCCTTTGAGGGAAGGAACAAGAGCTGAAGCTCTCTTCATTTAATTGGAATTGGGGTGGGCCATGGGCCCAATATAGACCTAGTCCAATCGGTTCAGTCTGTTTGGCTCAATTTTGGACCAAATTCTTAAAAATTAGTGTCAAAATTCTTGTTTTAATTAGCTCTATTTTATTAAAATATAAAATTAATATTTCTAATTTCTTTTATTAAAAATTAATTTATTGATTAATTATTCACTAATTTTATGGGATTTACAAACTCGTTGTCCTACACAATTCAAAACTCTTTCTCCTCATCTTCTACTTCTTATTATTATTATTCTTTTTCATCTTTATTTCTTCTTCATCTTCACCTTCTTATTTTATTTTTTCAAAATTCTTTTTGATTTACTTTTTTGAGAGGAATAAAACCAAAAAAAAAAAGAAAAGAAAATATCAAACAAAAAGAAGAAAAAACATATTAATAATGTCTGATCCAAAATTAAATTTGGATGTATCTTTGTTCATGATTCAGTCTTGTTTATGTGTCGCAATCATTATGGTAAATTTCGGTTCATTTTTCAATTAATTATGTCGCAATTGTTATGTAATTTCGGTTTATTTCTGAGTTAATTGTGTCGCAATCATTATATAATTTCGGTTCATTTCTGAGTGAATTAAGGTGTATTTGGACTCGTTATCCTGTACAATTCAAAACTCTTTCACCTCACCTTTTACTGTAATAAAGCAATAACAACAGCAACAAAAGAATGACGATAAAGAGAAAATATGCGAGGAAGAAGAAGGAGGAGGAAGAGGAGGAGAATGAGAAACGCAAAGGAAAAAAAAGATGACAGCGAACGTAAATGACTTAGTTTGAAGAATGATGTGGCACGTATAATAACGCTCTTTTAAATAAGAATAATTTTTATTGGTATTAGATGTACATAGTTAGGGGATAAGCTTGCAATAGCAATTTCTTATGAGATCAAATAGTTTCTTCATAGCCTTGGGCCTCCTCTAATGTCAGAATCAGAGCCTGGATGGATCTGGTGGCCCGCATTGCTAAAAGCCTATAGTTCTCGAGAAGGTTATCGTTGGGTCCTGACGAGGAAAGTGAATTCGATTGAAAATAGAAACTATGGGTGGATTTAGCGCTCTAATTTGCCAGAGAAGATAAAGATGATGATGTGGCTGAGTTTACAAAATGCGCTTCCAACAAATGCCTTCCGGTTCAAGCATCATTTAACTAATTCAGGCAGATGTTCGAGATGTAATGCAGATCTGGAAACAATGAAGCATTGTCTTAGGACTGTGCGAAATCAAAATGCATTTGGAAAATGTTGGATCCTTTGTTTATTAATTCATTTGAAGGTACTCCTTTGGAATTTTGGATTCGAAAGGTCATGCCAGGCAATGAGGCAATTGTAGGGGTAGGTCTTTGGTGAGTGTGGAGGCATCGTTGTAATGATATTTTCAACAATGAAGATCAATGGTCAGACTACAAGGTTGTTGCTATGGCTCGGATTACTGTTAATGATTTAAGAAAGTCTGCCAGTAGCAATTGTATAACTTTCAAGGATCGAAGGAGGTGGGAACCTCCAACAGGTGACACTTTTAACTTTAATTGTGATGCGAGTTTGTTTTCTGATTGGAACCTAGTAGATCTTAGGACTGAGAATAACAATGGAGTAATCATAAATTTACTTTTATACTTTAACCTAGTAACAAAACTCTTATTCCGCATCTTCCTACCCCTAATTCACGCAGCAGCACCTCCCTGCCTCTCCCTCATTTTCTTTTTTCTGAATTTACATTCTATCTTTCATGCATTGACCACTGAGAGAGTGAGTATCCTTCATTCGAGCACTCCTCCTCCTCCATTCTTCTCACGCAGACACACAGGACGGTAGCAGCGGTGGTGGGTTCATCGCAGCTCTCATGGCGCCATTGCGAGTCCCAACCACAGCGCTCTTCTCCTCCTCCTCCTCCATCCTTCTCACGCAGAAGCAATATTCGTTCTTCGTCACTCTCAACGCATTGTCACGAGTCCCAACCGCAGCGCTCTTCTTCGTCATAGCTGTAGCAGAAAACGACATTGTCTAGTTTGCGCCGTCACCATGAACCGAGCAGCCCTCGCTGTCGTAGAAGTTTGCGTCCTCGCGGAGCAATAGCAGAAGTTCAAATTCTCTTTTGCAACTCAACAATGTCTTCTTCGGAGGTCAGTATATTCACCAAGTTTTGGAGTAAAATTTGTTGTTGCTGCTGGTCTTGTTGTTGATGGTTCTAATTATCTATTTTGAGTAAAATTTGTTTTGCTGGTCCTAATTTGTTATTTGATAATAACTTGTTGCTGTGGTTCAATTTTTGGTTGCTGTTATGTTGAAAATTTTTTAGTATAACTTGTTGCTTCAGAATCAGCTTTTAGCACTAGTGGAAGAGTAGTGCTTAACAACTACACGATTTGGTGATTTCTAACAAATTTTCCTGTTATTTCTATTTCAATTTTGTTGTTGAAATTCATCACTGCACTTTGATTTTGTTGCTAGGTGGGGCAGACGACCAGCCACTCTTCGAGCACTTGGCTAGAGACTGAGCCAGTAAAAATTCTACTGGCACACTGGTGGATTTCTGTTGTATCTAAATTTAGAAAATCTCACATTGATTTGCTTGTAGGGGTTTCATTGAGCCACTCAATGGATTTACTGATGAGGGATGGTCAACGATTGGAAATGATGGTGTTGACGATGTTACAATTCCAGTGAATTCATCACCTGACAAGTTGATGGGTCTGATGCAGTTTTATGTGCCAAAGCTTCAATGTTGTTACAGGTCAGGATGCTTTGCAATTTCACTTGTGTTTCGCTAAATTTATAAGCTAAAATATTTTATTACTGTGGAATACGTTACAGACAGTTATATATCAAGAATACTCTTTTTTTATGAGCAGTTTAGCATTTTTTTCAAGGTTGCGAGAACCGAACTGGTCAATGAACCGGTAGAGTGACTGGTTCACTGGTTTAGTGGTTCGACCGAAATTCAACTGGGGTTCAACCGGTTTAATTAAATATTAAATAAAATTATAAAAAATTAAATATACAATTTCAAATATTTAAAAAAAACATAATCAATCATCAAGAAAATTATTTCAGAAAATTTAATAAAACACCATCAACTATCATCCATCAAAATTTAACAAAACCATTCACCACAAGTTCCATACTAATTGGACTAGGACAAACCACATGTTATAGTCCATGCCAACATTGTTCCAAGCAAGTATTTCATGGCTACAAAGGGTCTTTATAGATGCTCCAATCTCAGTTGACAACAAAACCACCACAGCTATATTCCAATACAAAGGCATCTCAAACACTGATCCCTTCTCTTCCTCAACTTCAACTTCCTGCTACAAATGACACAGCTTTTCCACAGAATCTCAACAAGAAACTCAGAAGCCTAAACTCTAATCAATACCCTACTCTTGTTCCTTTCAAAGTTGATAGCAACCTCGTCTACACTAGTAAAACTCAGCAAACTCCACAAACTCCACAGTAAAACTTAAATCAGCAAACTCCCTAGTAAAATTAGCAAACCCCACAAAAAATTATGAACAAAATTAACTCAGCCAACCCCACAATACAACTAAACTAACAATCAATAACATCAAAAATAATTACTAAACCAGCAAACAATAACCTCAGCAACCAAATCATGAATAGAATAACAAATAAATTAATAACCTCAGCAAACAAGTACTAACCCAGCAAAAAAAAATCATGAACACTTGAACAGAAAATCAGAACAGAAAAAAATAACATCAACAAACAATAACCTCAGCAAAAAATAGATTAATAACCTCAGCAAAAAAAAATCATGAACGCTTGAACAGAAAATCAGAACAGAAAAAAAACATGGAATAGAGCAGGAAGCAGATGCCGAGGAGATGGCTGTGAAGTGCGAAACATGAAACAGAGTAGTACTTACCGGCGGGAGCAATAGCGACGACAGAGGACGTGACACTGGCGAACACAGAAAAAGCGAGCTCCGCGATGACAACGACGCGGTGGTGCTGCGGTTGTCAAACCCGTCGCTGTGGTGGCTGCGGGATGCGGTGGCGGCGGGCTGCGGTGGCGTCACGATTGGTGGCTGCGCGATTCTCAGAAAAGAGAGGAGAGATGAGTTTGTGAAGAAGATGGTTATGGCCTTACGGGGATTGATTTAGGTCTTTAGGGTTCATACTTGTCGTTTTTCACTTTTTCTTTTCTTTTTTTTTTAAGGATAAAACGGCACCGTTTGGAGGGTTTATTTTCGAACCGGAAACCCTCCAAAAAATCGGACAATTCTACCGTTTCACTGGTTAACCACCGATTCGACCGGTTCTATAACTGATTTTTTGCCAGACGGTTTATAGACTCATCCAGACCGGCTTGGTGACCGATTTTTGGTTAACCGGGTTGAACCGGTCGGTCCGGTTCGATTTTCAGAACTATGTTTTTTTTTTTTTAACCGAAAAAACCCACAGAATTCAAATTGTTACAATACAATGGCTATCAGTTGCTTTGTTGACTAAGTTGCTCCTTGGCAAAGGGACATACAAAGACTTAGTTGATCAGTTATCAAGCTTTCTATTTAGCTATTCCTTAACATGTGTCACCCTTCTTGTCATTACTAGTTAAAGATAATTATTATCACCTAATTTTGCTCTTCTCCTTAATTAAATGTACCAAGACATTGTTAAGTTTTAATATTTCTCTGATGTTTCTCTTTTATGGTTGTCTTCCATTTATTCTCCAGCCATTCTTCTGAGGTTCCTACAGGAGCATGGGTCAGAATGGGCAGGCAATAACATGGATGCGTACTCAGCCGCTGCCATTAAAGTTGGTCCTTGTAGCTTATCAGATATCGTGTAGGAAATTATGGGGGCCAAGTTATTCTTCCTCTAGCCCACACTATTGAGCATGAGGATGTAATAAATTGGTGTAAAAATCTGTAATAACTAATAAGAATTATATGATTGTTCTATCCTAACTTTTTATTTTATTTTATTTTAATTAATGGTAGTTTCTGGAAGTGATTAAATTGGAAGGAATTGCTCGTTCTCCTGAAGAAGCAATGATGCCCAGAGAAGTCTTTCTCCTACAAGTGAGTTTCTTCAGTTTCTTTTCCCATGTTGCTTGTTTTAATGCTTCCACTTGTAACATATGGTACATACTTAATGTGCTTGATTTTTCAAGATGTGATTCTAAGATGTAGAAGCCAACATTTAGGTTCTTTATTATAACTTGAGGTCAGGTTTCCCTCGTCTATATGACACAATTTGGATTAATTAATGATTTTGTAGTCACTTTTGATTTTCCATAAAATATGGTGTGCTTCTAATGTTTAGGTCCAGTTTAGATAAATAATTTAAATATTTAAAAGAACTTAAAGTATAAGAATTTTTATTAATAGTAGTTTATAAATAATTATTTTGTGTTCGGATTTTTAGTTATAAAAGTACTTATTTTAAAATTGTATGTTTGGATAAATAACGCAAAAAATTATAATCTTTTTACACAACAAAATAGATATTAAAATAACGATGATAACAAATACTTTTCAATATTAAATGTTGATTTTACATAGCCTAATCACTAAGATTACAATTGATTAGGCAATTGATTATTTATTTGTTCTCTTATTAGTTCCATTTTTCTAGCGCTTTCAGTCGGTTCTTTCCATGTAATATCATTAGAAATTGGTTCTTCTACTCCATCTCACTCATAACGGTATGCTAAAGAAAATATTGTGTAGTAGTTAGTGTTTACTGTTTTATTGTGTATGATATGGTAGGTGAAAATAAAAAATAAATGTGAAATATGTGTCAATGTATATTTTTTGCTATTTTTTATTTTTTTTACTCCTATTAGAACTCTCACATCCTTTATTGGGTTCAAGAACTTATTATAAGTAACTATAAAAATAATAGGAAACTATATAAAAATAAAATCACATGTGAAAAACTAAAATTAAAACTGAGATTTCATACCACACATACAAATTTAATAATAAAAATAGAGTAGTAAAATGATAAAAAAAAATACCTGAAAGGAAATAGGTAGTTTAGATGGAACATTGTCTAAAAATGGTGGTGAAAGGCCAGTCTTTCTAGCCGATGAAACCATATGGAAATGATAAAATGACTTATGAAAAAAGAGAAGTCATATATTTTTAGTTCTTCAAAAAACTGTGAATTAACTTTTTGGGAAGTTAAAAGCTTTTTTTAAAATGGTACCAAACACACGTACTGTGACTTTTCTTAATTCAAAAAATGAAAAAATAAAAAAGTAGCTATTTCCCAAACAGACTCTTAGTCTTGGATTTGGATTATTTCCTGTAAAACTTGATTGAATATTGATGGTTTATTAGCGGCAAAGAGAAGGGGGGTTGAATCTTAACCCAATTTTCGCTTAGTAACTCTTGCTGTCCTTTAGAACACATGAGGAGATATTTCTTGTTTTTGTCTCGTGCCTAGTCAAGAGACTTTTTCGTTTTGTCTAGCCAGGAGATATTTTTCAGTTTTGTCTCCTATGCAGCAGAATCAAAAATGGAGTAGCAGAGAGAGAAAATTATACCAAGATATATCCTGGTTCAGCTGCTAAGTGTAATGCAGCCTACATCCAATCTCCATCACAACAATGATGGAATTTAACTATAATAATCCTTGATTACAAACACCAATTTTTTCTAGGAACTACCCTTCCTATCCGGGACAAGTCTAAAATCTAACCCCAATTCCGAACTTGACTTGGTCAACTACAAAGCTTTCAAATGCTAAGTGCTAACCCAACTTACAAGGGAATTCCCACAGAATCATGATACACAACACAGATGTACAAATGACCTCTAAGGACATCTATGGCTTTTTCTTTTAATTTTGTACACTCTGTCTTTTTTCGCTCTATGACTTTTTCTTACAAATCTCACTGTTTGTCTTTTTCTATGAGACTCAAGACAGACAAAATTAAACAAAAAATTACAAAATGAAGAACATTGAAGGAGAAGAACTTCTGTTAGCTTAGGTAGCTATGGGAACACTGTGATTTTTCACTCTTTTTCTTGCTTCAAGCCCTAGCTGTTCTCCCTTATTTATAGAAGGGGAATCCTCCACGGTTGAAACTATTGAACCAAGCTAAACTTCTTCTTCTTCATGCAAAAACCGGTTCAGCCACAGAGAGAGGAGAGATAACCAAATCTAAAACCTAACATGCAATTACCTCTGTGTCTTCCCTTTTCACCAAGCTTCATCAATTCGAGCCATCTATCTTGACTTGTACTCCAAGAAGGATTCCTAGCCCTTGATGAGTTCTTGATAATGACAGCTTCATCCGCTCTAACTTTTGCATCCTCCATCACGTAGCTACTGTAGCTACCTCTTGTGGTGGTTGATCAAAAGCAGAGACAAGCCATGTCTCCAAAGATCTTCTTCTTCTAACCGAGATCATCTTCTTCCTTTTTAGGGTATGGAGAGCTTAAGATTACTTCACCACATCTTGCCTTTTGTGGTAAAGATCTTAGCCACACCACACTTCAGATTTTCTTTTTCTTGATGCCATCATTACAATGGCCTTACCACTAGCTTCTTCTTCTTTCAGATGGTAGCTTAAAATTTCTTCCATAATTGCTGTGAAGTGACCGAAAGCAAGAAGAGAGAAGAGAGAGAAGAGAGAAGACTTTCAATGTGATTTGAATGAAGAAACAAAAGTGAATTAATTTTGCTTCTCTCTTGCTTAGTGGCGTAGATCAACATTCAATGCCATTAAATCAAAATCTCTTTCTCTTTTATGTTTCCAATGCTTGCATTAAAACCAAGTTAATAAAAATTTGAATTCCATAACCAATGTGAGTGGGTAACCGAATTTATCAAGCAATTTCCCCTTTCCTTTTAATTTCAATTCGGACCAAGCTCTTGGTCTTTCACCCAAAAGTGATTTGGGCTAATAATCATTAAATCTGGCCCAACTAAAATAATAATTCAGACACAACTTTTAAAGCATTTTTGAAACCAAAGTTGAATTTTTTCAATCAGATTGAGCTTGCCATTTTTTCTTTTAACCCAAGTCAAAATCTATACAGCAAAATTATTTAATTAACACATGTGAACCAAAATTAAATTAATAATTTTATAATTAATCATATTAATAATGTTTAGTCATCACTAATTTAATTTAAAATTTTCCAAACTCATCACATATTCATTCAAAGAAAAGTAATGTGTTGGCTTCGTATGTTAGCATTGGCTAGAATCAAATTTTCTTTTACTGAGTTGCTTAAAGGTTAACAGCATACACGTCTGATGACACATTGCCATGAATACTATGTGTTGTTGTAGATGAAGTCTATAGTCAAAGTATTAATCTATCTATGATCTATTATGAGTAAAATGTTTACGTTTTAGGCACCTCTCTTTCTTTGTTAATAGACACTTAGCAGAGTTCACTATTTTCATTGTCAATTCGGTTTGCCAATTTGTGGGATTTTTCATTGTGTGCTACCTGGTTGACTGGATTTTGATTTCGTGTGGTAAAGGCAGTGGTGAATGACTTGGAAGATGCACATGATGAGATTGACATTGCAATCTCCGTTGCTTTGAAGTAAAGCAAGTTGGTTTACATCAACATATGTTAAGTTATAGAAATTCTTTATGATTTAATTATAAAAATTCTTTTTAATTTGTTTTATTCTATTTTCATTGATCATCTTCTAATTTAGCTGCTTGTTCTATTACATTTTGCTATAAGCTATTAGAAAAAAAATTGATGTTTGATTCTGTTATGGTCAAGGATTTTTATTATTATTTTTAAAGCGCATTAGAGTACATGTAAAAATATATACTAGAATTTTTTTTATTTGATAAGGATATAATCACGCTTTAAAAGCATGGCAATAAATTCATATCTAGGCACATGATTTCAAAAGCTTAACTATATCTTTAATTATTGGCACTTTTTTCAAGCGCAATTGTATGTCCAGAGAACACAATTAGAAAACGTAGCTATAGAATTATATATATAGCCACACTTTTAAAGCGTGACAGTAGCATGACCATAGCTTAATAAAAATACGCTGATAGAGCAGTTGACACTGTTTTTTTTATTATTTTTGACACGTTTTAAAAGCGTGACAAAAGCTTTTTTTTTTCTTGTTTGTGAATAAGGAACTTGAACATGCAACGCTAATCATAATCCGTCCATACCAGAGTTATCAAAATTGAATTAGACCGACCGATTTGATTAAAAAACCAATAAACCAAATTACCAATTGGACTGGTTTAGTCTGAGGATCCTTTTTGCTTGAAAACCAACAAGAATCAATTAAACTCGAAAAATTCGATAAAAATCCATCCAAGTTCGGATAAAATTTCTAAAATTGATGAAGATGTAGTTTAAACTTAATTCCTCCTTATTAATTGTTATTACATTCTTTTTTTGCCATTAATATATAGTAAAAATATACAATTTTGTTAGATATTATTTTTGTTTATACTCATTTATGTTTAAATTAATTATATTTTTTATTAGGCATAATTATTAACATAAATATAAATGTTATTAAATATATATAAATAAAAATATCAGATATTTTTATTAATTACAATAATATAATTATTTTTTANTTTTAATTTTAAATTTTTTTTACTATTTTATATTTTTTATTTATGTGAAATCGAGTCAACCGATTTAATTAATGACTTATCAATTAAACTAATAAACTAATAAACCGATTTGATCAATAGTTTGATTTTGATAACTATGATCCACACTACTATTTTCTCTTCTCTTTTAGTTCATAGATATGGCTAGTAATGAGGATTTTTTTTATAAATTAAAAAATTATTATTTAAAAAAAATAAAATAATATAATATTAAATTATCAGGATAGGAATTTTTTTAGACATTGCATGTAACTCACCTAACAAGTAGGCAACCTTTTTAGTTCTCGGAAATTGTGTTCTACAACCCAATTTGATATGAGAGCCATCTAGATAAAGACGTTTAAGAATAATTTTTAAGATATTTTTTAATAATTAAAATTTAATACATATAATCAATTAAATCGTATTATTTTTGTCAAAATTAGATTAAATAAATTAATTTTGACTCAAAAATTGGTAAACAAACATTAAATCGATCAAAATTAATATTTTTTATAAAAAATGACTACAATAACCCTATTATAAAAATAACTAAAATTCT
>NC_029772.3:106009669-106021589 GCF_000817695.3 Arachis duranensis | reverse complement strand
AAAAAAACTAAAATATAATAATAATAATAATAATAATAATAATAATAATATATTTATTTTTTATAATAGAAATATTGTAATTATTTTTTATAAAAAAATATTAATTTAGACCGATTCAAGATGTAATTTACTGATTCTTGGCCAAATCAATTTGTATGATCTAATTTTAATCATTATCTGTGTTGAATTTTAAGAGCAACTCCAATGCTAAGAAATAGAGTTCCTCTTCTGACATATGGGGACTCAATTACCATTGGAGTGAAAAGGGAAAGAAGGCTCTTCACGGGGATCAAGGTTGAGAATCCCTCTAAACAGGGACTTGGAACAACCAATAAAATCATGCCATGTGGTAAGTTAATAAAAAAAATAAAAAATATATTAAATATATATTAAATACTTATATATCTATTTAATTAATTATTTATATTAATTATTTAATAATTAGTTATATTAAATTATAATTAATATAATGACTAACAAACATCTTTAAAAAAAAGATGTTTTAAACATCTTTATTTAATTTGAGTGGCTCCCATTTGATATACTTTGATATAATTTTGGGTATATTTTATTCTTTTTAGTTATTTCAATTTTATTTAAATAATTTAAAATCTAAAAATTAGAAGGATTTTAAAAATTTTAAATAGATATATGATTTAATTTAATTTGATAAAAATAAATGTACTCGTATAATTTTTTTGTATAATTAATTATAATTATTCGATTTTAAAAAAAAATTAACGGTTTAAAACCGTTAATTTTAAATTAAAAATAAGAGTACTAGTATTATTTTTATCAGATGAATATAATGATACGAACACTTTTATTTTTATCAAATTAAATTAAAAATTTAATAATTTTAAAATTTTAAATTATTCAAATAAAATTAAATTAATCAAAAAATAAAAATATACCAATATATTACAAACCGTATCAAATTGAATTACAAAACCACACCATCCGTGTAAGTATTAGACAAACTGCATGGTTGAGAAGCAGTAACTACGGGACCAACCAGCACAATTTACCTACTAATTGGGAAAACTAGTACAATTTGCCTAGGTTTTGAGCGAACTGCATGTAATATCTGAAAATTTACAAGTTGGGTTTTATTATATATCCAGGGTGTACTTGGGATCTCTTCAAAAATTTATAATAAATACTTCACAGATGGCACATTTTTGTAAATAAATATTTAATTAATTTAAATAAAATATTAGAAAAAATTAGAGTCCAAGAAGAGAATCTTATTATGCAATTCCTTTTCATAATAAGAGAAATTTAGTTGATTACGACACAATAACACAAAAATAGAGTTAACGTATAATGTAACTCACATTTTTGCAATATCAAACACTAGGAACAAAGTTAACTTAAAAATAGCTAGAAACCACGAAATGATGAGTTGCAATAATTTAAAGGAAAATGAAGTTATTATTTCCCATAAGAGGTTGCATATATCCCTTGATTCTTCAAATGAAGGAAAAATAAATAAAATTGTTACTTGGAATGTGGAAGAGTAAAACTGGGAGATAGATGAGATGAGATGTGAGGGGTAAGGTTGCTGAGACTGAATAAAAGGTGAGCATAGGAATGAAGGAAGGTGGACAATCATTTAGGTACTATGTGAGAGCCCTTTATCTTTCCCTTCCTTTTATGATTGTTGATTAGAAACTACTATACAAGTGAGTTGGCTTGTCCTCATTCAACTAACTATATTGGCCCTCACCTCCATGTGAATCAGGGACTTAATATAGCATGCATTGAACTCACCACCATGGCCTATGCCCAACAAATCTATCCCAAATTTCAACTATCCATTCAGTTTCTATATATGTACTGTCCCATACACTACACCACCTTGCAATTGCTTTTCCCTTATTTAGTTACCACATTAGTTCAATCACCTCATCACATACATACACCCCAAGGTTTCTACTTTGTATATTCAGATTCTCAAGTTAAATTGTAAATTTTTTATTATTAGTTTACTTTTAAGCTTGAAGGAGTTCGAAAATTCAAAATCTTGATGAGATATTAAAATTAGTAAATTTTTATGACAGCGTGATCTTTCAAATATATATTTTTTACATAATCTAAATCCGATTGATGTAAAATGATAATTCGCATTTAAAGTTCAATAACATAAAATTATTTATTTTAAAAATTTAAATTGATAAGAGAAGACATATAAATAGTTATATTTTTAATATACTCTCCACACAAGAATTTATCTATTTTAGGTTTGCATGAATTTTAATTTACATATGTCTTTTTTTATTTGCTTTGTACTAATTTTTTTTGTCAGCAGATTAAATTTTAGATTTTTTAGTCATAAAATATACTGTGAAATCATTATTCTCTAAAATCTTAAACTAATAAGATTTACCAATATTTACCAACCAATTCGTCTTCTAATCGAATTTGTGAATTTTAATAGGTTGAGTTGAAGTTTCCCATTCAAGTTTACGCTAAGTTTTGATTGACCCGGATACACCAACTGCAAATTCATAGCTCAATCTGGCTTTCATAAAGGTGTCTTTTTCCAAATTTGTAACAAAATTATATGAATACGTTATTTATAGTTTCCAACTGTATCATATTTTAAGAAAGAAGTCCTTGATGGTTGTCACGTGATGCACATGTGAAAAAATATCAAGTACAGACCGTGGGAGATCCTGGCCCCCTCTTGCAAGATACGAGATCTATCCTCTCTTGCTTTTACAATGGAAAAAGAGAAGACAAGATTGTGTCTCCTTTCTACAAATGAAAGAGAAGGAAAATGAAAGAGTACCAACACAATAACAATTTTTGATCTTATTACTATTTGTTGTCGCTTGATTTTTCATGACATGAGTGAAAGAAATGTCAAATACTTAATCATAAAAAGAAATATAACTAGAAAATAAAAGGGACCCTGTTGTGCCAGCAACCAAAATTCATAAAATTGGTGCAACCATTTTTTGTATTTAAAGTTCATGGTCTTGCGCTGGACTCAGATATAACATATAAGTATAACGTATTCAATGCATATATAAAAGGAATATGTTCAAATGAAAATCAATGTTGCACATGCATATGTATGGTTCAGAGAGGATAAAAATAACGCAATCAGGGGAAAACACCTTTTGAAACAGCAAAGTATTTTGCAGGGTCCGGGTCATGTTATCTATTTATTTGGGTGATCGTAGTTATTATTTTGTCCTCTTCTTCTGATTTATTTGGAAAAAAAATTATAAAAAAAAATTATATTAAATATATATAAAAAATTAATTAAAAATATAAAATATATATTAAAATATAAAATCTAAATTAAAAATATATTAAATAATATATATTTATAAAAATATATAACAAAACAACAACAACAAAGTCTTGTCCCACTAAGTGGGATCGGCTACATGAATTAAACGACGCCATTGTGCTCTGTCATGTATCATGTCTATAGAGATACCGTTTACATGTAGATCTCGTTTGACCACTTCATGGATAGTCTTCTTAGGTCTTCCTCTACCTTTCGCCCTTTGTCCATCTTCCTGCTACTCCAACTCTCTCCCTTATATCTTCATTCTTTATTTTATCCAATCGCGTATGACCACTCATCCATCTCAACATCTTCATCTCTGCCACACTCAGCTTATGTTCGTGCTCTCCTTTAGTCGCCCAACACTCCGTGCCATACAGCATAGCCGGTCTTATAGCGGTGCGATAGAATTTACCTTTAAGTTTTAAAGGCACTTTTTTGTCGCATATAAAACCAGATGCACTCCGCCATTTTGACCAACCTGCTTGGATCCTATGATTTACATCCTGTTCAATCTCTCCATTATCCTGTATGATGCACCCAAGATACTTAAAACTTTTAACTTTTCCTAGGATATTTTCTCCAATCTTCACCTCTATATTGGGTTTTCCCTTCTCAGACTGAACTTACATTCCATATATTCCGCCTTACTATGGCTTATGCGCAGACCATACACTTCTAAAGCTTCTCTCCATAACTCCAACTTCTTATTTAGGTCTTCCCTTGACTCTCCCATAAGGACGATATCATTGACAAAAAGCATGCACCATGGCACAGACTCTTGGATGTGCTCTGTGAGTACTTCCAAGACTAATGTGAAAATGTATGGACTTAAGGATGATCCTTGGTGTAATCCTATACCAATAGGAAATTCCTCCGTCACACCACCTTAAGTCTTCACACTAGTTGTGGCCCCATCATACATGTCTTTAATTGCCCGAATATATGTGATCCTTACTCTCGTCTTTTCTAAAACCTTCCATAAGACCTCCATTGGTACCCTATCATACGCTTTTTCCAAATTAATAAACACCATATGTAGATCCCTTTTATTACTACGATACCTCTCCATCATCCTTCTTAATAGGTATATCGCTTCAGTGGTAGATCTTCCTGGAATAAATCCAAATTAGTTCTCTGTTACTTGTGTCTCTTTTCTCAACCTCCGTTCTATCACCATTTCCGATAACTTAATAGTATGACTCATAAGTTTAATCCCTCTATAGTTTCCGTAACTTTGTATATCCCCCTTATTCTTGTAGATAGGTACCAAGGTGCTCTTTCTCCACTCATCAGGCATCTTCTTTGACGTTAAAATCTCATTAAAAAATTTGGTTAACCAATTGATGCCTTTTTCTCCAAGACCCTTCCAAACCTCAATCGGGATATTATCAGGTCCTACTGCCCTGTCATTTTTCATCTGCTTTAGAGCCTCTTTTACCTCGAAGTCTCGAATCCTTCGATAGTAGTCAAAGTTTTGATCTTCTTCCCTTGTGCATAATCAACCAAGGCTCGGAAGAGTCTTCTGTCCCTCATTAAATAACTCGTAGAAGTAGCTCTTCCACCTTTCATTAATCTTCTTCTCTTGAGCCAACACCTCTCCATCCTTATCCTTTATGCACTTAACCTGATCCAAATCTCTCGTTCTTCTTTCCTGGTTCTTTGCGATTCTATATATACCTTTTTCTCCTTCTTTCGTGCCCAAAGACTGGTAGAGACCCTTATATGCTCTTGTTTTTGCTTCACTTACAGCCACTTTTGTCTCTTTCTTAGCCGCCTTATATTTTTCCCAGTTATCTGCATTGCGGCATAAAGACCACTCTTTAAAGCATTCCCTTTTTATCTTTATCTTTTCTTGTATACTCGCATTCCACCACCAGGACTCCTTGTCTCTTGGTCCTATTCCTTTAGATTCACCAAAACTATCTTTTGTTGTTCTTCTAATAACTTCTGCCATCTCCCTCCACATCTCTTCTGCGCTTCCATTCCCATCCCACTTTGCCTCTTCTCCTACCCGTCTTAGGAAGCTTCTTTGTTCCTCACCTTTCATCTGCCACCACCTCATCCTTGGGTTCTTCATATGATGTCTTTTCCTCAATTTTTGCTCAACGTGAAAATCCATGATGAGCACCCTATGTTGTGTTGTCAAACTCTCTCCCGGGATAATTTTACAGTTAATGCAAAATTTCTGGTCGACTCTCCTCAAGAAGAAGAAGTCGATTTGAGAGCTTGTCATGCCACTCTTATAGGTTATAAGATGTTCGTCTTTCTTTTTAAAACATGTATTTGCGATGAGAAGATCAAAGGTTGAGGAAAAGTCCAAAATAGTTTTACCATCAATATTGATCACCCCAAAACCATGGCCTCCGTGAATACTCCCATATCCAGTCACTTCTCTTCCAACATGGCCATTTAAATCTCCTCTTAAGAAAATTTTATCTCCCAAAGGTATGCCTTGAACCAAACTCTCTAGATCCTCCCAAAACCTTATCTTGTGTTGTTAGTCTGAACCCACTAGCGGTGCATAGGCGCTAATCACATGGAAAGCACCTCCCTCCACCACAAGTTTGATAGAGATGATCCGATCTCCCACCCTCTTGACATCCACTACGTCCTTCTTCCATTGCTTATCCACAATTATTCCAACCCCATTCCTATTCTTCACCTTTCCTGTATACCAAAGTTTGAAACCAGAAGTATCCAACTCCCTAGCCTTTGCACCAACCCATTTCATTTCTTGTAAGCACATAATGTTAATCTTTCTCCTTGTCATGGTGTCCACCACCTCCATGAACTTTCCTGTTAGAGTGCCTATGTTCCATGTCCCAAATCTCAACCTTCTGTCGCTTCGACCTTTACCTTTTACTTTGTGAACTAGCTTATTTACCCTCGTCCGTTCACGAAAACGCGAGAACCCTTACTCATTTAACACTACATCCGGGCACCAATGCAGCGGCTCTTGCTTTGACACTATACTCGAGGCATATGGTACGTTGCTTCCGGGCAACGACCTAGTTTTAGCGCAATAATATCTTTGATTCATGTCATGGGGGTTCGGCTATATTTTTATGTTGGTTACCGAAGATCTAACACAACCCTCCTCCTTTATCCGGGTTTGAGACCGGTTATATACCACAAATATAACATAGGTGGAGTTATTTATAAAAATATATAATAATTAATTTAATAACTAATATTTTCTGTACACGTGATCTTTTGAAAAATAAAACTATGTATCATGATTGATAATCAAGAGTCTTATGTACTATATCAGATAATCAAGTGGGACCAAGAAAAGGAATTAAATTGTTCGTCTGAGCAATTTAAGTACTATATTAGATTATTATTATCTGACATGCATGATCAGATGTTTGGAGCAAGAGAATTAAATTGTTGCCAAATTAGATAGATTATTGATTGATTAAATGATAGGATTGTTTATGAACGGTGGGACTAACGCTTAAAAAAATTAAACTGAAGTAAATTTAGGAAAGCTAATTGCTCGATTTAAAATATTACAATGTGTCCATAACACATTTGAGGTAAATTATAAAATTATTTTTAATATTTAAATGCTCTGTTTGTATTTCTAATGTTTAAAAATTAATTTAATATTATCTTACCATTAATTATACTAATAGAACACTAACGAAATTACCTACGTGGACAATGATTGTTGTACCCAAACGTGTCTATTGACATATATGTCCCTTCGTGCCTATTGTTTCTTTTAGTATACGAAACAATCTCATTTAGAAGAGAAAAAGAAAAACGTAACGCTTCATGTCCGACACTCTGTGAGTCCTATCACTTTTTTTCTTCTTCGAGTTTGATCATAGTAAAAGGTTGTGGAGTGAAGGTAGTTTGAGGTTAGATTTTCTTTGTGTAGGAAAGGATTGCTTCGTCTAGATCTTCATAGGTGATGAAACGACACAAAGTAAAAAAGTATGTACTATTTGTGTTCGATGTTGGTTTTCTAGTGAAAAGCTCATGTAAGAAAAAATGTTAACACATAGAGTTTTCATCCTTGTAATGTTGTCATTGTTAGGGTTTGTGGATATGATATAATGTCTTCTGAATTAGGGCCAAGATTATAGCTTTTTGTTGATGTGTTAACGACGTTGGGGTTTTTGATGGTGGTAGAATTGGTTTATTTACACTTTATGAATTAAAAATTTATTCCCCTTTATCTGATGCTGTTTGATACTTGTAATAGGAAAACTAGAAAAAGAGATGTGTTATTTTAGTGTAAAAGTTTATCATCAAGGCAGGTTTGGGCTTGAAGGAGGGTCTTTTAGGTATTTGGGTGGGAAGACTTCCATCGTAGATTATTGTAATGAGGATGAGTGGAGCTTGATGAGGCATATGAAATAGTTAGCTGACAAGGGTATTTGAAGCACATTGTTGCCATGTGGTATAAATTGGTAAATGTTGGGATAGAGGAAGGGTTAATGATGATGAAAAATGAAAAGGATCCACAAAAAACAAGCAACTATATGAAAATTCTGGTTATGCGAAGATACGTGATGAAGTTGGCCTGGCCCAATTATTATGTATAAAGGCCGTGGTGTTGGGCCTGGGCCTAAACATGCCACTGTTAGGTCAATTGAAATAGAAGAAGTTAGGTTCATGAGTGAAGGATCATGTGAGGAAGTAGAAGGGACTCATGTAGCTGAGGAAGAAGAGGAGGGATGTGAAATCTCTGAGGATGATGACTATGAACTCAAGGGTGGTCACTTAAGAAGTAAAAGTTCATGGAGTCCTAATTCAAGTGATGATTATTCATTAGACCACAGTGTTGAAAGTGATGATTTTGATGACAGTGATGATAACAAGAAAGGGGCTAAAGGTTTAATTGATGTGACCATCATAGGAGAGGAGGAAAAGGAGTCTGCACCCATCTAGACTTGAATTCATGCTTCATGTAACGAGCTAACTACTAGCTCATCATGATAAGACTAGAAACTAGGCGCTACTATTCGTCTTACCTTAGGAACTCTAAACTATACATTAAATATATACATATGAACCTTTAGCGCTAGTCGAGATCGCGTATTTAGTCGAATATGTTAGAATCATTATAAGTTAAACAGATACTACATGAAACATGTAAACATACAAAGGCATAGAAAAACATAGTCATGTCATATATATACACTCGTAGGCTCAATGTATTACAAAATCATAGTTCATACATCATTGCTTATTTATAAATATTTACAAACTTCATTAATTATACTAACAGGCCCCGGATTATAAAAGTCACCCTAGTCTGGGACCCATTCTAACTTATATATATTAAATATTTTCAAAAGTGCTAGCCCTCCAAAAGTCTATTTAATGTCAGGGCAAGGACTACTACTACTACTACTACTACTACTACTACTACTACTAATACTACTACTACTACTAATCATGGATAAATAGAAGCTGAGGAAACACTGTGTTAAAATAAGGAGAGAATCACTCTAACATTCCCGTGATATTGCTGCTGCTCGCTGATGTGAGGAAAATCGTTAGTTCGCAATTTTTACAAAATAATCACGTTGCAAGTATAGTTCCAAATCGATAGATAACCCTCAATCAAAGTTTAATTTGTTTGTCACAATACAAACTAATCAAGATCGAGAGAATTTAAAACTCGGGTCGTCTCTCAAAAGAAACTACAGGAAAGTGTGCATATTATTAGTTATGAGAATACACGGGTGGTTTGTGGATGAAGAAGCGAGAAAGTAAAGTGACAAGAAAGTAAAACTAACTACTAAAGAACTATAAATGCTAAAATACATTCATGGCAAGGATTAAGAGTCAATATTTCCTATCTTAGATCATTGACCACAACATGGTAATTACATAGGGTTAATTCCACTTAGTTATCTAGCGCGCAAAATTTGAAATTGCACAACTTCACCGGCAAGTGCACCGGGTTGTCCAAGTAATAACTCAGATGAGTGAGGGTCGATCCCACGAGGATTGTTGGATTGAACAAGCAATGGTTGTCTGATGAGCGGATATTTTATACGCTTTTTGGCATTATTTCCTTAGTGTTTTTAGTACATTTAATTAAGTTTTATTATGGTTTAGTAGTTTTAGTGAAAAAATAACTTTTTGGATGCTACTTGGAGTTTTTGTAGATTTCCTATGATTTTAGGTGATTTTTTGGTGAATCTAGCAAGTTTTGATAAAGTCTAATTAAGAGGCAAAGAAAGGACTGCAGATGCTGTCAACTCTGGACCTCTGTGCATTCAAACAAGCATTTCTGGAGGTACAAAGGTCCAATTGATGCGCTCTTAACCGCATTGGAAAGCTAACTTCCAGGGCTTTCTAGCAATATATAATAGTCTATACTTGTTGTTCCAAGGGTTACCTAAAACCTTGAGTTCGGACTAGTTGGGAGGTCCAGGTCTCCTTCGAATGCTGATTTTCGATCTACCTGGTGTTAGAGGTGCCACCTATTCGAGCTCTTTGTGGATGGTTGGGTGGTGGTACCTGCAAGAGACTCCGATGCTTAAGTTAGCAATGGTTTTAGGCAGGTTTTCTGTAGAGTTGGAGTATGAATTATACCCGGGGACTCTAGTGTATTTATAGCGGTGCCTGGTGATCTTTCTTGGGGGAAAGATCCTTATCTTATCTTATATCTTTCATTGGTAAGATCATATCTTTTAGTAACCGCCTTTTAGTGGGAGGCAAACTTACGGTATTGGGCCTCTTTGGGACTCCTAATGGTCTTTCGGTCTCCTAAGAAGATGTCAGCGGAGGTGAGAGGGCCTCCCTTGAGGTCGGCCCCTTTGCCTTTTACTGACCTGACCCTTATAGCTCGGGTCAGGGTGTGAACAGTGCCCCTGCTTGAGCTTCGATCTTTCTTTGAGGTCGTGCTCAAGAATTCTCCCTAAGCAAGTCGGGCGTTTTATCCTTCTCGGGCCGGTTTTATTGTCTTTTTTAATCTCCTTTGAAATGCGAAGTGTATGCTTTAAATGCTGCGCTAATTCCAATCGCGACAGTTTTCTTGGGCATCTGCAAGCATTTTTAAGGCTCATTGATTGGGTCTTTATTCCTCTTTTGCCATTTTGAATTTCCCTCATATTATTTTGTTTAAAATCCTAGGAATTCCTTCTTTTTTCACTTTGGCTTTCATCTGTTTCATTTGCTCAGTGAAAGAAGCTTCCTTTTGCTCATCCTCTAATTGCCCCGGCGGTCCAAGGTTATTTTTTTCTTGGATTTTCGGAGTTTTCATCTCTCAGTGGGGATTATTCGTGACTTCCTGCTTGCTCATTTGTCCTTCTGCCTTCTTTTCTTCTTCCAGGTTGGTTTTCCTCTTTATTATTTTTTTTCCACTTTATGCTCTTGTTGGTGATGATATGGTTTTCTATTGTGATGCGAGCTCCTTTTTTCGTTTTCTTGATTGCCTCTGGTGGTGTTGCATGTTTCATTTTTGTTTCAAAATTTTTATTTTTACTTGGTTGTGCTGGATGATTTAGGGCTATGGGGTTTGATGACTTTAAGTTGTGCTTTGTCTGCGTGCGTGTTGCCCCCGAAGGGTGCTGCTGTGTCGCAATGTCCATGTTGTGGTGCTGGAGTGCCCTTTCTCTGGCTGGGTGCTGTTTGTCTGCTTCTTGACCAATTTTTTGTTCTTAGCTGAGCTGCTGGTGGTGATGGTTTTGTTTCTTATTGTTGTAGGTATAGCGTTTATGTCTCGTAGGACTCTTACTGAGATGTCTACAAAGGTCCCCCTTGGTCTGGCTGATTGGATAGATTCTGTAGTCTTATGCTGTGTGACGGTAGTGGATCGAGAGTACTGTGAGAAGTTTAGGAGGTTTCATGGGGTATGTGAGAATAGGAATGATGAAAAGAACTATGAGTTGGTCTCCCCCGATCCTAAGGAGAAGGTATGCTTTCCCCCTTTAGGTCAGACAGAGTGCCCATTTTTCTATGCCTATGACTGTTTCTTTACTAAGTTAGGTATTACCATCTTTTTTACCAAGTTTGAGACTGAGATTCTTTGGAACTATAATCTTGCCCCTACTTAGCTTCATCCCAACTCTTGGGTCTTCATGAAGATTTTCCAGCTTTTATGTCAGGAGCTGGGCATCCTACCTTGTCTCTGTTTGTTTTTATATTTGTTTATTTTGACAAAGCCTGAGTCGACTGGTGCACGAAATTGTGAACAATACTTTTCACAACTCAAATAATCCCCGGTAATGCATCCAAAAACTTGGTGTTCAATACCATGGCATAAACACAACTTCGCACAACTAACCAGCAAGTGTACTGGGTCGTCCAAGTAATAAACCTTACGCGAGTAAGGGTCGATCCCACAGAGATTGTTGGTATGAAGCAAGCTATGGTCACCTTGTAAATCTTAGTCAGGCAGACTCAAATGGGTAAGGGTGATATACGAATAAAACATAAAGATAAAGATAGAGATACTTATGTAATTCATTGGTGGGAATTTCAGATAAGCGTATGAAGATGCTTGGTCCCTTCCGTCTCTCTGCTTTCCTACTGTCTTCATCCAATCCTTCTTACTCCTTTCCATGGCAAGCTGTATGCAAGGGTTTCACCGTTGTCAGTGGCTACCTCCCATCCTCTCAGTGGAAATGTTCAACGCACCCTGTC
>NC_029772.3:106008059-106008984 GCF_000817695.3 Arachis duranensis | reverse complement strand
GGCATTTTCGTGTAGAGACTCTTCTTGGAGTTAAACGCCAGCTTTGGTGTCAGTTTGGGCGTTTAACTCCCATTCTTGTGCCAGTTCCGGCGTTTAACGCTGAGAATTCTGAAGGTGACTTTGAACGCCGGTTTGGGCCATCAAATCTTAGGCAAAGTATGGACTATCATATATTTCTGGAAAGCCCAGGATGTCTACTTTCCAACGCCGTTGAGAGCGTACCAATTGGGCTTCTGTAGCTCCAGAAAATCCACTTCGAGTACAGAGAGGTCAGAATCCAACAGCATCTGCAGTCCTTTTCAGTCTCTGAATCAGATTTTTGCTCAGGTCCCTCAATTTCAGCACAGCATCAGCAGTCCTTTTGTCAGCCTTTTTCAGAGTTTTGCTCAAGTCCCTCAATTTCTGCCAGAAAATATCTGAAATCACAGAAAAACACACAAACTCATAGTAAAGTCCAGAAATGTGAATTTTGCTTAAAAACTAATAAAAATATACTAAAAACTACTAAATTATACTAAAAACTATGTAAAAAAATGCAAAAAAGCGTATAAATTATTCGCTCATCACAACACCAAGCTTAAATTGTTGCTTGTCCTCAAGCAACTGAAAATCAAATAAGATAAAAAGAAGAGAATATACAATGAATTTCAAAAACATCTATGAAGATCAGTATTAATTAGATGAGCGGGGCTTTTAGCTTTTTGCCTCTGAATAGTTTTCTCTTTTTGCCTTGGATCACAACTTTATTTCTTTCTTTTTCTTTCTTTTTCGTTTTTTTCCTTTTTTTTCGTCTCTTTTTTTTTCTTTTAGAATCACTACTTTTTCTTGCTTCAAGAATCAATCTGATGATTTTTCAGATCCTCAGTAACATGTCTCCTTTTTCATCATTCTTTCAAGAGCCAACATTCATGAACCACAAATTCAA
>NC_029772.3:106004565-106007950 GCF_000817695.3 Arachis duranensis | reverse complement strand
TTATAAAATTCAAAATTCATGCAATTCTTTTCTTTTTCAATTAAGAACATTTTTCATTTAAGAGAGGTGATGGATTCATAGGACATTCATAACTTTAAAGCATAGACACTAAGATACTAATGATCACAGGACACAAACATAGATAAACATAAGCACTAAAATTTGAAAAACAGAAAAATAAAGAACAAGGAAATTAAAGAACGGGTCCACCTTAGTGATGGCAGCTTGTTCTTCCTCTTGAAGATCTTATGGAGTTCTTGAACTCCTCAATGTCTCTTCCTTGCCTTTGTTGCTCCTCTCTCATGATTCTTTGATCTTCTCTAATTTCATGAAGGATAATGGAGTGCTCTTGATGTTCCATCCTTAATTGATCCATGTTGTAACTCAAGTCTTCTAGAGAAGTGTTGAGTTATTCCCAATAGTTGTTGGGAGGAAAGTGCATCATTTAGTTGCTCCCAATAGTTTTGTGGAGGAAAGTGCATCCCTTGAGGAATCTCAGGGATCTCATGATGAGTGGGGTCTCTTGTGTGCTCCATCCTCTTCTTAGTGATGGGCTTGTCCTCATCAATGGGAATGTCTCCCTCTATGTTAACTCCACTTGAATAACAGAGGTGACAAATGAGGTGAGGAAAGGCTAACCTTGCCAAGGTAGAGGACTTGTCCGCCACCTTATAAAGTTCTTAGGATATCACCTCATGAACTTCTATTTCTTCTCCAATCATGATGCTATGAATCATGATAGCCCGGTCTATGGTAACTTCGGACCGGTTGCTAGTGGGAATGATTGACCGTTGTATAAACTCTAACCATCCTCTAGCCACGGGTTTGAGGTCATGCCTTCTCAATTGAACCGGCTTTCCTCTTGAATCTCCCTTCCATTGGGCGCCCTCTTCACATATGACTGTGAGGACTTGGTCCAACCTTTGATCAAAGTTGACCCTTCTAGTGTAAGGATGTTCATCTCCTTGCATCATAGGCAAGTTGAACGCCACCCTCACACTTTCCGGACTAAAATCCAAGTATTTCCCCCGAACCGTAGTAATACCATTCTTTGGATCCGGGTTCACACTTTGATCATGGTTCTTGGTGATCCATGCATTGGCATAGAACTCTTGAACCATTAAGATTCCGACTTGTTGAATGGGGTTGGTAAGAACTTCCCAACCTCTTCTTCGGATCTCATGTCGGATCTCCGAATATTCACCCTTTTTGAGTTTGAAAGGGACCTCGGGGATCACCTTCTTCAAGGCCACAACTTCATAGAAGTGGTCTTGATGCACCCTTGAGATGAATCTCTCCATCTCCCATGACTTGGAGGTGGAAGCTTTTGCTTTCCCTTTCCTCTTTCTAGAGGTTTCTCCGGCCTTGGATGCCATAAATGGTTATGGAAAAACAAAAAGCAATTCTTTTACCACACCAAACTTAAAAGGTTTGCTCGTCCTCGAGCAAAAAAAGAAAGAAGAGAGTAGAAGAAGAAGAAATGAGAAAGAAAGGAATGGCTTTGTGTTCGGCCAAAAAGGGGAAGAAGTGGTTGTTTAGGTTGTGGGAAAATGAAGGATGGAAGATGGGTATATATAGGAGTGGGGGGGTTATGGTTCGGCTATGGGAGGGTGAGTCTGGGAAGGAAAGTGGTTTGAATTTGAAGGGTGAGGTAGGTGGGGTTTTATGAAGGATGGATGTGAGTGGTGAAGAGAAAGATGGGATTTGATAGGTGAAGGGTTTTTTTGGGGAAGAGGTGTTGAGGTGATTGGTGAAGAAGAGAGAGAGTGGTAGGGTAGGTGGGGATCCTGTGGGATCCACAGATCCTGAGGTGTCAAGGAAAAGTCATCCCTGCACCAAATGGCATGCAAAATAGCGTTTTGAGCCAATTCTGGCGTTAAACGCCGGGCTGGTGCCCATTTCTGGCGTTTAACGCCAAGTGCTTGCCCTTTTCTGGCGTTTAACCCCAGTCTGGTGCCCCTTTCTGGCGTTAAACGCCCAGAATGGTGCCAGACTGGGCGTTAAACGCCCAACAGCTAACCTCACTGGCGTTTAAACGCCAGTAGGTGCGTCCTCCAGGGTGTGCTGTTTTTCTTCCTGTTTTTCATTCTGTTTTTCATTCTGTTTTTGCTTTTTCAATTGAATATTTTTCTTTCTATTTTTCATTCTCTTTTTGCTTTTTCAATTGATTTTGTGACTTCTCATGATCATCAACCTACAGAAAACATAAAATAACGAAGAAAAATATATAAAATATAATCATTGGGTTGCCTCCCAACAAGCGCTTCTTTAATGTCATTAGCTTGACAGTGGGCTCTCATGGAGCCTCAGAGATACTCAGAGCAATGTTGGAACCTCCCAACACCAAACTTAGAGTTTGAATGTGGGGGTTCAACACCAAACTTAGAAGTTGGTTGTGGCCTCCCAACACCAAACTTAGAGTTTGACTGTGGGGGCTCTGTTTGGCTCTGTTTTGATAGAAGCTCTTCATTGCTTCCTCTCCACGATGACAGAGGGATATCCTTGAGCCTCAAACACAAGGGATTCTTCATTCACTTGAATGATCAGTTCTCCTCTATCAACATCAATCACAGCCTTTGCTGTGGCTAGGAAGGGTCTGCCAAGGATGATGGATTCATCCATGCACTTCCCAGTCTCTAGGACTATAAAATCAGTAGGGATGTAATAGTCTTCCACTTTTACCAGAACATCCTCTACAAGTCCATAAGCTTGTTTTCTTGAGTTGTCTGCCATCTCTAGTGAGAATTTTGCAGCTTGCACCTCAAAGATCCCTAGCTTCTCCATTACAGAGAGAGGCATGAGGTTTACACTTGACCCTAGGTCACACAAGGCCTTCTTGAAGGTCAAGGTGCCTATGGTACAAGGTATTGAAAACTTCCCAGGATCTTGTCTCTTTTGAGGTAATTTCTGCCTAGATAAGTCATCCAGCTCTTTGGTGAGCAAAGGGGGTTCATCCTCCCAAGTCTCATTTCCAAATAACTTGTCATTTAGCTTCATGATTGCTCCAAGGTATTTAGCAACTTGCTCTTCAGTGACATACTCATCCTCTTCAGAGGAAGAATACTCATCAGAGCTCATAAATGGCAGAAGTAAGTCCAATGGAATCTCTATGGTTTCATTTTGAGCCTCGGATTCCCATGGTTCCTCATTGGGGAACTCATTGGAGGCCAGTGGACGTCCATTGAGGTCTTCCTCAGTGGCGTTCATTGCCTCTTCCTCCTCTCCAAATTCGGCCATGTTGATGGCCTTGCACTCTCCTTTTGGATTTTCTTCTGTATTGCTTGGAAGAGTACTAGGAGGGAGTTCAGTAATTTTCTTGCTCAGCTGACCCACTTGTCCTTCTAAATTTCTAATGGAGGACCTTGTTTCAGTCATGAAACTTTGA
>NC_029772.3:106004015-106004320 GCF_000817695.3 Arachis duranensis | reverse complement strand
GTGTTTCCATAGGGTTCTCCCATGTAATTCACCTCTTCCATTGAAGGGTTCTCAGGATCATAAGCTTCTTCTTCAGATGAAGCGTCCTTAGTACTGCATGGTGCAGCTTGCATTCCAAACAGACTCTGAGAAATCAAATTGACTTGCTGAGTCAATATTTTGTTCTGAGCCAATATGGCATTCAGAGTGTCAATCTCAAGAACTCCTTTCTTCTGATTAGTCCTATTGTTTACAGGATTCCTTTCAGAAGTGTACATGAATTGGTTATTTGCAACCATTTCAATCAGCTCTTGAGCTTCTGTAGG
>NC_029772.3:106003552-106003946 GCF_000817695.3 Arachis duranensis | reverse complement strand
GTTAACCCCATTAGTCTTGACAGTGTCACAGATTTGCAAGAATTCAGCTAAGAACTGATGAGGATCTTCCAATGGAAGTCCATGAAACTTGCAATTTTGTTGCATTAGAGAAACTAATTGAGGCTTAAGCTCAAAGTTGTTTGCTCCAATGGCAGGGATAGAGATGCTTCTCCCATAGAAGTCGGGAGTAGGTGCAGTAAAGTCACCCAGCACCTTCCTTGCATTGTTGGCATTGTTGTTGTTTTCGGATGCCATGGGTTCTTCTTCTTTGAAGATTTCTGTTAGGTCCTCTACAGAGAGTTGTGCCTTGGCTTCTCTTAGCTTTCTCTTCAAGGTCCTTTCAGGTTCAAGATCAGCCTCAACAAGAATGCTTTTGTCCTTGCTCCTGCTCATA
>NC_029772.3:106001772-106003521 GCF_000817695.3 Arachis duranensis | reverse complement strand
GGGAAATATGGAATCCTCTATGTCACAGTATAGAGATTCCTTGAGGAGTCAGAGGAAAAGAAAAATGGAAGACAGAGGTAGAAAATTCGAACTTATCAAGGAAGATGGAGTTCGAATTGTGCATTAAAGAATAGTGTTAGTCCATAAATAGAAGGATGTGAGAAGAGGGGAAGAAATTTTCGAAAATTAAGTAAAAGATTTTGAAAACATTTTGGAAAACACTAATTGATTTTCGAAAACCAAGAGTGGAAAAGAAATCAAGTGATTTTTGAAAAAGATTTTGAAATTGGAAATCAAAAAGATTTAATTGAAAACTATTTTGAAAAAGATGTGGTTAAGAAGATATGATTGATTTTAAGAAAATGTGATTGAGAAGATATGATTTGAAAAACATTTTAAAAAGATTTGATTTTGAAATTAATGACTTGGCTATCAAGAAAAGATATGGTTCAAACATTAAACCTTTCTCAACAGAAAAGACAACATATTTGAAATGTTGAATCAAATCATCAATTGATAGCAAGTATCCTTGAAAATGGAAAGAAATTGATTTTGAAAAAGATTTGATTGAAAATATATGATTTGAAAAAGATTTGATTTTGAAAAGATTTTGAACACTAAAAAAAAATTGATTTGAAAACAAAATCTTCCCTCTTGTGCCATCCTGGCGTTAAACGCCCAGAATGGTGCACATTCTGGCGTTTAACACCCAAAATACTACCCTTTTGGGCGTTAAACGCCCAGCCAGGCACCCTGGCTGGCGTTTAAACGCCAGTTTGCCTTCCTCACTGGGCGTTTTGAACGCCCAGCTTTTTCTGTATAATTCCTCTGCAGTGTGTTCTGAATCTTCAATCCTCTATATTATTGACTTGAAAAGATACAAATTAAAAATATTTTTGGATTTTTAATACTAAGGAATAATCAAAATGCAACTAAAATCAAATAACAATGCATGTAAGACACCAAACTTAGCAGTTTGTATACTACTGACACTAACAAAATGAGAATGCATATGAGACACATAAACACTCAAGTCAATAGAATTCAAAGATCAGAGCGATGAAATTATCAAGAACAACTTGAAGACACATGCATGAATGCAAAAAGAACAGAAACATGCAATTGACACCAAACTTAGAATGAAACACTAAACTCAAACAAGAAATGTTTTTGGATTTTATGATTTTGAAAATTTTTTTGTGTTTTTTTTTTCGAAAATTAAGAAAATAAAGATATCAAAATTCTTAGTGAGAATTCCAGGAATCATGCAATGTTAGTCTAAAGCTTCAGTCTAAAGAAATTAGACATGGCTAGCCAAGCTTCAGCAGAACATTGCATTCAAGAGCTAAATTGATGAAGATCAATCAGCTTTGGTGATGATAAGAACATCACCTTGAAACACTAGAATTCATTATTAAGAACTCTGAAAAAAAAATACCTAATCTAAGCAACAAGATGAATCGTCAGTTGTCCATACTCGAAACAAATCTCGGTCCAATAAAATTAGACATGGCTTCACAGCCAGCCAGACTTCAACAGATCATCATGAAACACTAGAATTCATTCTTAAGAACTCTGAAAAAAAAAACCTAATCTAAGCAACAAGATGAACCGTCAGTTGTCCAAACTCAACAATCCCCGGCAACGGCGCCAAAAACTTGGTGCGCAAAATTGTGAACAATACTTTTCACAACTCAAATAATCCCCGGTAATGAATCCAAAAACTTGGTGTTCAATACCATGGCATAA
>NC_029772.3:105989058-106000819 GCF_000817695.3 Arachis duranensis | reverse complement strand
ATGAGGCATTTTCGTGTAGAGACTCTTCTTGGAGTTAAACGCTAGCTTTGGTGCCAGTTTGGGCGTTTAACTCCCATTCTTGTGCCAGTTCCGGCGTTTAACGCTGAGAATTCTGAAGGTGACTTTGAACGCCAGTTTGGGCCATCAAATCTTGGGAAAAGTATGGACTATTATATATTGCTGGAAAGCCCAGGATGTCTACTTTCCAACGCCGTGGAGAGCGCGCCAATTGGGTTTTTGTAGCTCCAGAAAATCCACTTCGAGTGCAGGGAGGTCAGAATCCAACAGCATCTGCAGTCCTTTTCAGTCTCTGAATCAGATTTTTGCTCAGGTCCCTCAATTTCAGCCAGAAAATACCTGAAATCACAGAAAAACACACAAACTCATAGTAAAGTCCAGAAAAGTGAATTTTAACTAAAAACTAATAAAAATATACTAAAAACTAACTATATCATACTAAAAACATACTAGAAACAATGCCAAAAAGCGTACAAATTATCCGCTCATCATCGACCAAGAAGAAGGCTTCTTGGATCTCTTTTCGAGCTAACCAAGGTAGAAATATTTTTGCTAATTTTGATGACTCCTTCCAAGATTTTAAAAATTTTTACTTCAAGGTCTGGGCTGTAGATGAAGTCCATCCCTTCTTTTTAGATGAGAATAATGAGCCCTCCTTTCCACTTTGGTGGCAAGAAAATTCTGTAGTGGTCCAGTAACCCTTAGAGAGCCTAGATGAGGTGGAGAAGACTTTTGTGAGTGTGTTGGAGGAGCACTGGGGGCAACCTCCTCACTTGGACACGAAGAGGTTTTACGAGATCCCACCTTTCTCCGATTTGAGTTAGGTAGTACCTAATTTCTTGCTTTTTACTATCTTTTCTTGGTTGTAATTTTTTGATGACGTTTTGGTGGTTCTGTTTGCAGAGATGGCTTTTGGGTCTGACTCCATAAAGTTTTTGCGCAAGACCAAGAAGACCGTGGCCGCTCAGAACCTTCAAAGAAAAGCGGTTGGGGAGAGCACCTCTTAGCTTTCTCTGAAGAAGCTAGACTGGGTCTGAGAAAGGTCATTCTGACCCCTAACGTCCGTCTGATTCCTACTGACCTGCCCATGGTGAGCTCTGGTGCTGCTTCCTCTCCTTCTTCCTCTGGGCATGCTCCTAAGAAGTAGAAGACATATGGTGTTGTTGATATTAATGACAAAGAGTTTGATGGTCTGGCCTAGACTGAGGAGTATATTGTTCCTTATGGTTTTATTTCTACTGACGACGTGTCCATCCTCAACCACTTTCAGTATATGGCCCGTAACAGTGTCCAGATGGCTAACCTGAACGCTGTTTTGGCGAGGGAGTTTAAGAAATATCCTATTAATGCCACCAGCACCTTTCTAGGGAGTTCCAAAGCCAATTTTGAGAGGGTTGAGGGTTTAAGGGCTGAGTTGGAGGCAAAGAATATGGGGCTGAAGCTTGCACCAGAGAAAGAGACGTCCCGAGCCACTGCGGCTGAGGCCGCTTCTAATTTGGCAAATGAGATGGCGAAAAAGTACAAGGAGAGATATAACTAAACATATGTCGAACTCCTTGAAGTGAAAGAGAAGCTTCAATCGGCGTATGATGATTATGCCAAGTTGTAGAGTCATGTGGTCAATGGGATGACTGTGATGTATGAAAATCTGAGGGATCAAGTTCGTGTCATGGTCCTCGACCTCGATCTTAGTCCTTTCGGCATGGATAATATAGTTGTTGATGGTAAGATCGTGCCTGCTGATGAATCCATATTTGATGATGATTTTTGGTTGAAATTGAATGGATTTCATCATATAAATTTGCACTTATTCTCTTAAATAGCATGCTTTTGAACTTTCCTCCTAATTTGTGCTTGATTATGAAAACATGCTCTTTTGTGCCTAATTTGATCAATTTTATCCCATTTGCCTTCAATTCGATGCCTTGATGTTGTTTGTGAGTGATTTCAGATGTATAAGGTAGAAATGGCTTGGAGAGAATGGAAGAGGAGCATGCAAAGGGAGGAAGTATGAAGAATCAAATGAGAAGAGCACAGTGATGTGTGCGTACGCACAGACCTGCATGTGTACGCACATGCATCAAAACAGAGCGAGGCATGCACGTGAGCTACATCGTACGCGTCGCGCGAATATTCAAGCATCGCCTAGTGTGCGTGCGCACAACCTCTTGTGTGTATGCACAGGAAGAGATTTTTGGTAGAGTGTGCGTGCTCACACGTTTGTGCGTACGCACAGGTACCCGCACATGCCTTCATTAAAATTGCACGTGACTCGCGCTTTTGGTGGATTGGAGGCCCATTTCTGAAGCCAATAGCTCATAATAAAGGGGAAAATAAAGACCATACCATAGCATAACATTAGGGTAGCTTAGAAGGAGTAGTAGGAAGCTTTAGAGTAGTTTTTCTCTAAGTTTTCCATCATCTCCATTAGGGTTTATAATAGGATTTTACATTCAAGTGCCATTTCCATTTTTTATCTTGGATTTTGCTAGCTTCCGTTGTAAGTATCTCTTTGTTACTACTCTTTATAGCTACATTGTTCATACTCTTTCTTATAGTTGAAGTCAAAGTTCAATTTTATTTACTTTTTGCAATTTCAATTTCTTGTTGATAAATTTGATGATTGATATTTTCTATATGTTTGATTGAGTTATTATTGTTGATTGACATCATTTATTGCTTTTAGTTTCAAGCCTTTTCTCATTTTCCCTATGTTTAGTGTTTTTGCCCACTAAGTGTTTGACAAAATGTCAATTATGATTATGGGCTAATTTTCTACCTCTTGGCTTGGAAAAAGTGAGCAATTGGGTTCCTAGAGTTGGAATGTCCAACATTTAGTGTCGATTCTTGGATTATTAATTATTTTTGTTCCCACTAACACTAATTTGTTGCTAAGGTAATTAGCAAGCAATTTAGGATTTGTGGGTTAAGAACACTTATGCTCATTTAACTTACTCTCCGATGTGAGGGTTAATCAAGTGAGATTAATCCATTCTAATTGTCATAGTTGTGGTTACAACAAGGAAAGGACCCTTAGCTCATTCCAAGCCAAGTTTCCATTTATGCTTTAAATCTTTCACACACATTTACATCAATCCCTTTTATACCTTACTTGTCTATATTACATAGTTAGTTCTTTAATTCCTTTATTAGTTCATTTATTACAATTTTGAATGTTCTTTTATTTCTTTATATGTTCATCTCTTCATTGAAAACCCATTAAGCATCACAACCGGAATTGTACACTCATTGATATCAAGTTTTCTTGGGAGATGACCCGGGAACTAAACACTCCCGGAATTGAATTGGTTTTGAATAGTGACATCTTTGGGTTGACATTTGATTGATGATCAATTGTGAGGTTTGGACTATACCTACAACGATCATTTTATTTTTAGTGCAAAAATCTAAACCTATGCTCTTGGTCATTGTCACCTGCTCCAGATGAGGAAGATGTCCATGTGCCCAACCTTAAGTTTGATTCTGTTCCGGCCTTTTCCACTGAGACTGTCTGACCTGAGACCGAACCTGATGTGGAGATCTTGAACCAGGCCGATGGTGTCATCGGGGCTGTTCCGATCACAATCATCCCTCCTTCTCCTCCTCCTCAGGATGCAGCCACAGGGGAAAAGCTTGACCCTTTATGACTTTTATGTTATCTTTTTTTATGAAAAAATTTAAGATATTTTGTGGTGGCTGATAAACCCCCAATTTTGTGGTTTATCTTGTACTTAATTTAGGAGATTTTATCAACTTATCTCACATTTATTCAATAAAATAGCATGATTTTGTGAATCTCTTCTAATTTGTGCTTAAGTGTGAAAACATGCATTTTAAGCCTTAAAATAGCTAAATTTAATTCACCTTAATTCCATTCAATGCCTTGACAGGTTTGATGAGTGATTTCAGATTCATAGGGCAAGGAATGGATCAAAGAGGTGAAGAAAAAAGCATGCAAGATGGAGGATTCATGGAAAAACAAGTATTTGGAGTGCTTAGAGCGACGCGCACGCATGACAGATGCGCATACGTGAAGAGGAGGTCGTCCAGGCCATGCGTACGTGTCACAAGCAGCACGTGACCTCATTAAAGTGAAAACGCTGGGGGTGATTTCTAAGCTTTCCAGGCCCAAATCCAACTGATTCTTGATACTATTTCATGTAGAATTCAAGATGGGACAAAGGGGGAGAAATTAGATTAGATTAGGACGACCATGCTTTAGTTAGTTTTTTAGAGGGAGAATATCCCTCTTCTATCTAGAATTAGGTTAGGATTAGGTTAATTTCTCTTAGATCTAGGCTTAATTTCTTGTTTCCATCTTGTTCTCTTTACAATTTCTTGTTCTATTGTCTTGATTTTCCCATTTCTTCTTGTTAATCTCTTATTTTGGTTACTTTTATGCTCATGCAGTCTTGTTAATTTTCATTCTCTTTAATGCAATTTCTAGGTACTTCATGTTAATGTGCTTTCCTTAATTGTTATTGTTAATTTCTTGCATTGGGTAGTTGTAGAATTTATATTTCTTGCAATTTTACCATGCTTTTCCTTTATGCATTCCAAGTGTTTGACAAAATGCTTGGTTGGATGTTAGAGTAGTTTTTGAGCATTCTTGGCTTGGAAAGAGAAATTAGGTGCTCTTGAATCATCAATATCCAATTCAGATTGGTGATCTAGAGTGTTAGTTAATATTTTTTCCATTGACTCTAATTTCTCGCTAATTCAATTAGTGAGTTGATTAGGAATTTTGGATTGAGATTAACTAGTGTTATTTGACTTTCTCTCATGTGAAGATAACATTATACCTTCTTCCAATGTTGGAGATGACTTAATAGGATTAGCTCTTGATAATTATTGTATTATGATTGATGACTGATGAGCGGATAATTTATACGCTTTTTGGCATTGTTTTTACATAGTTTTTAATATGTTTTAGTTATTTTTTAGTATATTTTTATTAGTTTTTATGCAAAAATCACATTTCTGGACTTTACTATGAGTTTGTGTATTTTTCTGTGATTTCAGGTATTTTTTGGCTAAAATTGAGGGACCTGAGCAAAAATCTGATAAAGAGGCTGAGAAAGAACTGAAGATGCTGTTGGATTCTGACCTCCCTGCACTCGAAGTGAATTTTCTGGAGCTACAGAAGTCCAATTGACGCGCTCTCAATTGCTTTGGAACTAGACATCTTGGGCTTTCCAGCAATATATAATAGTCCATACTTTGCCCGAGATTTGATGGTCCAAAATGGCGTCCAAACGCCCACGAGAGACCCTTTTTTTGGCGTAAAATGCTAGAACTGGCACCAAAGCTGGAGTTAAATGCCCAAACTGGCACCAAAACTGGCGTTTAAACTCCAAAAAGAGCCTATGCACATGAAAGTTTCAATGCTCAGCCCAAACACACACCAAGTGGGCCCCAGAAGTGGATTTCTGTACTATCTACACTTAGTTACTCATTTTCTGTAAACCTAGTTTATTAGTTTAGTATAAATAGCACTTTTTACTATTGTATTCATATCTTTAGATCATTTTTGAAACTATCTTAGGATCACTTTTGATCTCTTGATCACATTTTTGGGGGCTGGCCATTCGGCCATGCCTGGACCTTCATCACTTATGTATTTTCATTTTTCAACGGTGGAGTTTCTACACCTCATAGATTAAAGTGTGGAGCTCTACTGTTCCTCATGAATTAATGCAAAGTACTATTGTTTTTTCTATTCAATTTAATCTTATTCTTATTCTAAGATATTCACTCGTACTTCAACCTGATGGATGTGATAATCCGTGACACTCATCATCATCCTCCCTTATGAACGCGTGCCTGACAACCATCTCTGTTCTATCTGTAAGAGCTTGAGTGTGTATCTCTTGGCCTCCTGGTTCACGATGCATTTTTTCCTCTCCTAACAATAGAGCCTTCCATTCCGTGAGATCAGAGTCTTCGTGGTATAAGCTAGAATCAATTGGCAGCATTCTTGAGATCCGAAAAGTATAAACCTTGTCTGTGATATTCCGAGTAGGATATGGGATGGGATGACTGTGAGAGCTTCAAACTCGTGACTATTGGGCACAGTGACAGTGTGCAAAAGAATAAATGTATTCTATTCCGGCATAATCGAGAACCGACAGCTGATTAGACATGCGAGAAACCGTAGCAGACATGTTTTCACTGAGAGGACGGATGGTAGCCATTGACAACAGTGATCCACCAACATATAGCTTGCCATGGAAGGGAGTACGCATGATTGGATGAGGACAATAGGAAAGCAGAGGCTCAGAGGGAGCAAAGCATCTCTATACGCTTATCTGAAATTCCCACCAATGAATTGCATAAGTATCTCTATCCTATTTTATGTTTTATTTCGTTTTTAATCATCAAAACCTCATAACCATCTGAATCCGCCTAACTGAGATTTACAAGATAACCATAGCTTGCTTCAAGCCGACAATCTCCGTGAGATCAACCCTTACTCACGTAAGGTATTACTTGGACGACCCAGTGCACTTGCTGGTTAATTGTGCAGAGTTGTAAAAAGTGTGATCACAATTTCATGTACCAAGTTTTTGGCGCCGTTGCCGGGGATTGTTCAAGGTTGGACAACTGACGGTTCATCTTGTTGCTTAGATTAGGTAATTTTCTTCTTGTTTCAACTTTTATTTTATTTTCAAAAATTTTTCAAAAATCTTTCAAAAAAAATTTTTCTCTTCTTTTTCGTCTTTCCAAAAAAATTTTTCGAAAAATTACAAATTTTTTTTTTATAAAATCATAAAATCAAAAATATTTTGTGTTTCTTGTTTGAGTCTAGTGTCAAATTTTAAGTTTGGTGTCAATTGCATGTTTTTATTTTTCTAGCATTTTTTGAAAATTCATGCATGTTTCTTCATGATCTTCAAGTTGTTCTTAATGATTGTCTTGGTTTGATCTTGTGATTTTCTTGTTTTGTGTCTTTTCTTATTTTTCATATGCCTTTTCGAATTTTTAGAGTCAAAAGTTTAAAAATTTCTAAGTTTGGTGTCTTGCATGTGTTTCTTTTCTTAAAAATTTTTCAAAAATAAGTTCTTGATGTTCATCATAATCTTCAAAGTGTTCTTGGTGTTCATCTTGACATTCAAAGTGTTCTTGCATATTTTCTTTGTTTTGATATTAAATTTTCATGTCTTGAGTCATTTTGTTGTTTTTCTCTTTCCTCATTAAAATTCAAAAATTCAAAAAATCAAAAAAATACATTTTCCTTATTTTTCTCATAATTTTCAAAAATTTTGGGTTGACTTAGTCAAAAATTTTAAAAACTTAGTTTTTTCTTATTAAGTCAAGTCAAAATTTCAATTTAAAAATTCTATCTTTTCAAAACTTTTTCAAAAATCAAATCTTTTTTTTATTTCATATTTTTTTCTAAAAATTTTTTTAAAAAATTGATTTTCAAAATCTTATTTTTATTTCATATTTTCGAAAACCTTGCTAACAATTAAGGATTTGATTCAAAAAAATTCAAGTTTGTTACTTTCTTGTTAAGAAAGGTTCAATCTTTAAATTCTAGAATCATATCTTTTAGTTTCTTGTTAGTCAAGTCATCAATTTTAAAAATCAAATCTTTTTCAATAATATCTTTTTAAATTTTGATTTCAAAATCCTTTTTTTTTCCAACTTCTTATCTTTTCAAAATTTATTTTCAAATATTTTTCAACTAATTACTATTTCTTATCTTTTTCAAAACCACCTAACCACTTTTCAACTTCCAATTTTTGAAAATTACCAACCACTTTTTCAAAAAAAATTTTATTTAACTAATTGTCTTAAATTCTAATTTTATTTTATTTCTTTTTTTTAATTTTCGAATTTACCTCTCTCATCTCTTTCTATTTATTTATTTATTTACTAACACTTATCTCCTTCTTGAAATTCGAACCCTCTCTCCCTCTCTATGTTCGAATTCTCTTTATTTTCTCTCTACCTCATTCTCTTCTTCTCTTCTTCTACTCACATAAAGGAATCTCTATACTGTGACATAGATGATTCCTCTTCTTTTCTGTTCTCTTTTTTTTCATATGAGCAGGAACAGGGATAAAGACATTCTAGTTGAAGCTGATCCTGAACCTGAAAGGACTCTGAAGAGGAAGGTAAGAGAAGCTAAAGCACAACTCTCTGGAGAGGACCTGACAGAAATTTTCGAAAAAGAAGAAGACATGGTAGCCGAAAATAATAACAACAATGCAAGGAAGATGCTTGGTGACTATGCTGCACCAACTTCCAAACTTTTATGGAAGAAGCATCTCAATTCCTGCCATTGGAGCAAACAACTTTGAGCTTAAGCCTCAATTAGTTTCTCTAATGCAGTAGAACTGCAAGTTTCATGGACTTCCATCAGAAGATCCTCGTCAGTTCTTATCTGAATTCTTGCAGATCTGTGATACTGTTAAGACCAATGGGGTTGATTCCGAGGTCTACAGACTTATGCTTTTTCCCTTTGCTGTAAGAGACAAAGCTAGGACATGGTTGGACTCACAACCTAGAGAAAGCCTGAACTCTTTGGACAAGCTGGTCAATGCTTTCTTGACCAAATTTTTTCCACCTCAAAAGATGAGTAAGCTCAGAGTGGATGTCCAAACCTTCAGACAGAAGGAAGGTGAATTCCTCTATGAAGCTTGGGAAAGATACAAGCAATTAACCAAAAGGTGTCCTTCTGACATGTTTCCAGAGTGAAGCATCATATGTATATTCTATAATGGTCTGTTTGAGTTATCTAAGATGTCATTGGACCACTCTGCTGGTGGATTTCTTCATCTAAAAATGCTTGCAGAAGCCCAGGAACTCATTGAAATGGTTGCAAATAACCAATTCATGTATACTTCTGAGAGAAATCTTGTGAATAATGGGGTGACTCAGAAGAAAGGAGTTCTTGAGGTTGACACTCTGAATGCCATATTGGCTCAGAACAAAATATTGAATCAACAAGTCAATATGATTTCTCAGAATCTGACTGGATTTCAAGCTGTATCCGGCAGTGCTAAAGAAGCCTCCTCTGAAGAAGAAGCTTATGACCCTAAGAATCCTGCAATGGAAGAGGTGAATTACATGGGAGAAGCCTATGGAAACACCTATAATCTTTCATGGAGAAATCACCCAGATTTTTCATGGAAGGATCCACAAAAGCCTCAACAAGGCTTCAATAACAATAATGGTGGGAGAAATAGGTTTGGCAATAGCAAACATTTTCCATCATCTTCTCAGTAACAGATAGAGAATTCTGAGCAGAGCCTCTCTGGCTTAGCAAACATAGTCTCTGATCTATCCAAGACCACTCTCAGTTTTATGACTAAGGCACGGTCCTCCATCAGAAATTTGGAGGCATAAGTGGGTCAGCTGAGTAAAAGAGTTATTGAAACTCCTCCTAGCACTTTGGTGCATGAAAATTACACTCACACTATGTAATTCCGCACAACTAACCAGCAAGTGTACTGGGTCGTCCAAGTAATACCTTACATGAGTAAGGGTCGAATCCCACGGAGATTGTTGGCTTGAAGCAAGCTATGGTTATCTTATTATTCTTAGTCAGGATACCAAGAGGGTTCTTTAGTTTTGATTGTAAAAAGTGAAAGGGCATAAAATAAGTAATTGTTACGCAATAATAGAGAATATGTTGGAGTTTTGGAGATGCTTTGTCTTCTGAATCCCTGCAACATAATACTTTCTTACTTTCAAACATGCAAGGCTCCTTCCATGGCAAGCTGTATGTAGGGCGTCACCGTTGTTAATGGCTACTTCCCATCCTCTTAGTGAAAATAGTCCAAATGCTCTGTCACAGCACGGATAATCATCTGTCGGTTCTCAATCATGTCGAAATAGGATCCATTGATCCTTTTGCGTTTGTCACTACGCCCAACACTTGCGAGTTTGAAGCTCGTCACAGCCATCCAATCCCTGAATCCTACTTGGAATACCACAGACAAGGTTTAGACTTTCTGGATTCTCAAGGATGCTGCCAATGGATTCTAGCTTATACCATGAAGACTCTGATTAAAGAATCCAAGAGATATTTATTCAATCGAAGGTAAAACGGAGGCGGTTGTCAGGTGGTGCACGAAATTGTGATCATCAATGGCGCTATCAACATGGTACGCTCAATTGTAATCTCAACTCTTTATCACAACTTCGCACAACTAACCAGCAAGTGCACTAGGTCGTCCAAGTAATAAACCTTACGCGAGTAAGGGTCGATCCCACGGAGATTGTTGGTATGAAGCAAGCTATGGTCATCTTGTAAATCTTAGTCAGGCAAACTCAAATGGTTATGGATGATGTATGAATAAAACATAAAGATAAAGATAGAGATACTTATGTAATTCATTGGTGAGAATTTCAGATAAGCGTATGGAGATGCTTTGTCCCTTCTGTCTCTCTGCTTTCCTACTGTCTTCATCCAATCCTTCTTACTCCTTTCCATGGCAAGCTGTATGTAGGGTTTATCGGTTTTCGATCATGTCGGAATAGAATCCAGTGATTCTTTTGCGTCTATCACTAACGCCCCACAATCGCGAGTTTGAAGCTCGTCACAGTCATTCAATCATTGAATCCTACTCAGAATACCACAGACAAGGTTTAGACCTTCCGGATTCTCTTGAATGCCGCCATCAATTCTAGCTTATACCACGAAGATTCCGATTAAGGGATCCAAGAGATAAACATTCAAGCCTTGTTTGCTTGTAGAACTGAAGTGGTTGTCAGACACTCGTTCATAAGTGAGAATGATGATGAGTGTCACATAATCATCACATTCATCATGTTCTTGTGTGCAAATGAATATCTTAGACAAAGAATAAGCTGAATTGAATAGAAGAACAATAGTAATTACATTAATACTCGAGGTACAGCAGAGCTCCACACCTTAATCTATGGTGTGTAGAAACTCCACCGTTGAAAATACATAAGAACAAGGTCTAGGCATGGCCGAGAGGCCAGACCCCAAAACGTGATCAAAAGATGCAAAGATCTCCAGATGATCTAAGATCCAAAGATGAAAATACAATAGTAAAAGATCCTATTTGTAGAGAACTAGTAGGCTAGGGTTTACAGAAATGAGTAAATGACATAAAAATCCACTTCCGGGCCCACTTGGTGTGTGCTTGGGCTGAGCATTGAAGCATTTTCGTGTAGAGACTTCTCTTGGAGTTAAACGCCAGCTTTTGTGCCAGTTTGGGCGTTTAACTCCCATTCTTGTGCCAGTTCCGTCGTTTAACGCCGGGCAGTTTTGAGCTGATTTGGAACGCCGGTTTGGGCCATCAAATCTCGGGCAAAGTATGGACTATTATACATTTCTGGAAAGCCCAGGATGTATACTTTCCAACGCCATTAAGAGCGTGCCAATTGGGCTTCTGTAGCTCCGGAAAATCCACTTCGAGTGCAGGGAGGTCAGAATCCAACAGCATCTGCAGTCCTTTTCAGTCTCTGAATCAGATTTTTGCTCAGGTCCCTCAATTTCAGCAAGAAAATACCTAAAATCACAGAAAAACACACAAACTCATAGTAAAATCCAGAAAAGTGAATTTTATCTAAAAACTAATAAAAATATACTAAAAACTAACTAAAACATACTAAAAACATACTAAAAACAATGCCAAAAAGCGTATAAATTATCCGCTCATCACAACACCAAACTTAAATTGTTGCTTGTCCCCAAGCAACTGAAAATCAAATAAGATAAAAAGAAGAGAATATACTATAGACTCCAAAATATCAAGGAAAC